>NC_068360.1:70956883-71049383 GCF_020536995.1 Dreissena polymorpha
AAATTGTTACATCTCTAAAAACGATTTTTGTCTATAATTAAATCACCTAAACAAGAATTAAATACTTTATTCTGAAACTTGATTACAATTTTATATGATAGTAATAAATCCAGATCCTTGTTCAATGGTGTAGATTTAGGTGTCTATATAATCCTGTTTTATGAGTCTGTAATACGCTAACAACATTTAAAACTGAAATTGAGTTGTGCGCTGTCGTTCGAGCTTGAACTTTCTTCATGAACAGAACATATCGTGGAATGCACAAGGGAAACATTGTGCAAATGTAGTATGAATTTTGTGTTTCGGAGTAAAGCTAAATGCGCTGTACAATTCAAGTCGGATAAATCGAATACGCGAGTCTTATACATATAACTGAATTTTCAATAGATAACACTATGTGCACACTAATTCTGTTTTGCCCGTAGCGTTCATAATCGCATTATTGTTTTCAATCCTCAAATTATGAGCAAACATACCGACAAACATTTCTCAAAATAGTTTGTTGTTGAACAAGCGATTAATTAACTATGCAAACTGAGATTAAGTATAGGCTTTCACATACTTATTAAATTATCCGAAATGTGCCTTCGGAGCTATCAATAGACAACTTACAGTGAACACAAAATCATGCATACCTTTACAAGATTGCTCATAGGTTGATTCCACAGCCTTGCTAGCATGTCCATCTATGGCCTTTATACAATTGGCTGTATGGTCATTCAGTTCATGTTTACATTTGTCTGTGTGTGACTTTAGATCCTTTTTACACTGTTTAAGGTACACCTGCATCTCATCCAGAGATTTATCAGCAATATTTTGAACTTTCTTGAGTGTATCGTTTGCCGCGTCTAGTAAATGAATCATTTCCCCCGTGGTTATCTTTAATGTCTCCTTTTGCAGCTGTTTTGGATAAAATATTTTTGAAATGTGAAACAACAAACACATATTACCCATTTAGCAAGTTTTACATAAAACCAGTATGTACAACTGTATGAAGAAGTTCTAGTTTTGTAATTGTAATTCTTCGTTTTAAAGCAATTATATATAAGTAGTTTAAAATGCCTGATACATAACTTCTCATTTAAGCTAATATTATTTATGTCATATCAACGATCTATTAAAATACACATCACCGTGGACAATAATTTCTGGATTAAAAAATCTAGCAGTTTGCTTTGACAAGTGGGGAAAACATGTAACGATCGACAAAAAAGATTTCAAGATGTTATGCGGCAATTTCACCATTATATGGTTATAGTTTATTTTAATGTTAGAGGCATATCCAGCCTGCATTCCATATTATAAATAATACATACGCTCAGTAATAAACTTGACGGAAACGTATACATTTTGGATACGTGTAGATTTAAATTCAACAAAAGCGAATGTTTTTGCAGTGTTTGTTTTGTCTCTACATATTAAGGACATTAGTGCATTTCAAATACGTATAATTAAAGTTGTCATCCAAAACGTTTTGTAGAAGTTTAAAATTCATGTGCCGGTAATAAATTATTGCGATAAATACACCGTTTTTAGGTATTTCATACAAATCATACGTGCTTTAATATTTTATTGCTGAATAGAAGTTTTGTTCGACCCTTATGTCCCTTATATTTTGAATACAAACGCACGCAACAAAAAAGTTTGTAAATGAACACTAACTTATACCTCTGCTAGTTTCTTCACAGCCTCCAGAGCAGTGACGTCAAGTGTAAGACTCGTTTGGTCACTAAGCAGGTTAGTCAGTGTTGTGAAGATGTCCTGGAGATCTGCGTCGGTGACTTTACACTGGGACGAATGACGGACAGTTCTGCCAATTTCTCGCGCCTATAAAGACACGAAACATGTGTACTTTATCTAAGTATTGACAGACGTGGTTGTACCAACGTCTACATCTAATGCACGTGTGTAAGGAATGGTGCGTGCAATAATTTGATACATCCACACACTTTTACTAAGTACGTATAATAAAGGTCAGATACTTCCATTTTCGTTTTGGTAAGAAAATGTAAGGTCGTATAGAGTCAAATATATAAGCCCTGAATTATGCATATATATTAACAAGGCAGTTAACAGGTAACAAAACAGTCATAATTCAAGCGTTAATCAATGCAAATCTTATCTTATCCTCTGTAGACGAACAGCGATCACAAATATTGCAAATGTGCTCTGTGCTGTGTGCACTCAGTTGCGCTGACATCATGAAGTATATTAATAAATAAAAGTAGCGTTTTTGGTGGTTCCTTTTTATGATTGTCAAGTTTGATTGTATTTGTATTAGTTAAAATAGTTTTATGACATTTAGACTCTGAAGAATACAGTAGCCGAATAAAAAGGTATCTTCTAAGAACCAAGTTAAAGCTTGATTGATTTCCTTTATTTTGCTGTCCATATAGCAATTGTGGCATTGAATATTTTAAACAAATACCTTTGCTTTAAGTCAACATAAATCATACCCTGCTTGCCTCGAGAGACGGGCGGGTTATTCAAATTAAATATATTCCTCATCGCAGACAAATTTATGAAATACATTGAAAATCCTAATAGTTAACTTACTTTAGTCAGTAGACAGGGAGGACTGTGTTTTCCGGTAGAAATTGGAAAAGAAAACTTGTTATCGAAGTGTTTGCAGTTCATCATAAAACTGATGATTCCGTTGAAGTCTGTATCTTGGACTGAACACTTTCCAGTATATCCATCTGGAGGCAAATACGCCTTGGCAATTTCCCAATGATTACGTGCCCATTGCTCTGCACTTGTGTTTTTCCAAGAAGGAATGGAAAATTTGTGCAGAGTTTTAATTTCGTCGAGTACTTTATTACACACGTTAGTTGGACAAGGTCGAGGTTGCTTTGCTATGGTATCATGCATACCCTTACATACGCTGTTTATACCTCGTTTATTGCATATTCCTGGTGTTGGGCATTTCAGCAAGTTTGCGGTGCAACAGCCAATGCACATAGCTGGAAACTGACCACTTGCCCAGACAGCGTTGTATATATTGGCATGTACAGTTTTAGCCTCGTTATCCGCGAACTGATCTAAGCCTGACTTTGCAATATCCACTGCCAGCCATGCCTTCAACCAGTTTGTCGTTCCTTTATCAGTGAAAACATCGACCAGACTCGACATTATGATTTAAGCCAAATGCGAGTTTTATAATAGATCACGCTGTTGCTCGAGCATCATCTATTAAACACAAACAGCAATTTACAGCGTTATCCAGTATATTAATGTCAGTTTAAAAATATTGCGTTATGCGTGGGGCGTATTGCAATTAAGAAATGTCGGCCAGCGTTAAACCAAAGCGGTTTGTATGGAAATGTACATAAATAAAACACGCCATAAACAATACAAAATTCTTAGATCTAAATAATTAAACGAAGATGTCAGAAGGTCCTATTGCACGTATTTGAAATCAAAAGACACATAATTTATTAAAATGGCCTTTGTAATGTGTGTGCAATAGCTTAATTTCTGACCAATTGTTCTTGCTACTTGTGTCGGATTGTGATGGGATGATTATACAGGGTTCAACTATAAGGCTGGCCCAAACAAAATTGTCTAGTAATAGCGAAGTTCTGATTAGTTATTCAGCTATGTATACGTATTAATATCACAAACGTCTAAGCAACCTGTTTCCTGAATGTTTTTATTCAAAACAAAATAAGAATATATAAAACAAACACCGAGTATTTTTCATGATTCATCGGTTTTATTAGACGCAAGGGAGAGCGTCCCGAATAAATTGCTTGGTTCAAATTTGTCAAGTTGACATGAATATTAATTAGCTTCTTATGACAATTCGGTGTCGTACATTAAGATTAAGATAAGATTTATTTTGAGTCGGCAAGACATAAATAGACAACATAAGCCATTAAGGCTTTTGAACCGACTATATAAACATGTGTATAAATGTAACAAGTATAAAACAGCTACAATATGGAAATAAAATATAGCAAAATTAAGTTAATAGATATGATATGCATGCTACTAAGTTAATGAAATCACAGTATTACATTCTAATAGTTTTCATACTATTTAAAGAAATATCGTGCAGGAGGCCGCTGATCTTGATCTATAAGTTGATCTAAAAAATAAAAAAAAAATAAAAAAAAAAATAAAAAAAAAATGCCGTAAAAAATTGTGAGTTTAAAGACTAAGAAGAAACCAAACACAAAATGAGTTAAGAAAGTGGGTAAACACGAGGTATCAAATTGAAACAGATTCGAATTGAACTGGTCAGCAGCTTCCTCACAAATAAACGGTTGCAAGTACACATAAGCAAATATAAAACTGACAAGCCCAGCAAGTACACATAAGCACATAAAAAACTGGCAAGCACACAAAGTACATATAAGCCCATATAAAACTGACAAGCACAGCAAGTACATATAAGCACATAAAAAACTGACAAGTACACATAGCACATACAAACTGACAAACACAGCAAGTACATATAAGCACATATAAAACTGACAAGCACAGCAGGTATATATAAGCCCATATAAAAACTGACAATCACAGCAGACAGAAGGTAGTTATAGATTTAAGGTAAAAGCAGATTTCATGCTCAACAAAATAATAGTGAAAAATGTTCATGGTAAAAATGTTCATGGACTGGCATCAAGCACATAAAGACTGACAAGCAAGGCAAGCTTTGGGTCGTAATTAGAATTTAAGTAAACAGATTACGTAACAAATAAAAAATAGTAATGAAAAGTGAATAATGTTTATTTGACTGTCACTGGTGTCATGCAACTGGCTCTAAACATACAACATTAATGCGTACATGTAATCACATAGACGGGTATACAAATAGGCCTAAGCATTTCAGCACAAACAAGCAGTACAAAATATTTATAGACAATAGACAATAGAAATCAACAGGGTAATGTTGAAACATGCAAATACAAAGAGCACAAAAAAGCGCAAAAAGCACCACATAAGCACAAAATAAGCACAATAAACATGAAAAAGAAGGGCACAGAAACTAGAAACTACTTATTTTGCAGTATGCTGTACCTGTGCTGTGGCCCTGTCCCAGGAACAAGAAGAACATTTACAGACATTTCCATTCCAAGACTGAATAAAATTTTGAATTGGTTATAATTTATGTTGGCTCTAAATTCTTCTGGGAGGGAATTCCACAGCACAGGGGCAGCATACCTGAAAGACTGCTTACCATAGGTTAAAGTTTTTACTCAAGGAATCTGTAAAATATTTGAATATCTAAAATTTATTGACAAATTTCTTGCGCAACTAAGTTAGTTAGTACTACAGGCGCAAGCCCGTTAAGAATTGTGTAGGTTTCAATAGCCACAATACGCATTCTTCTAATAAAAAGAGATGGAATTTTAACTTTTTGAAGCAAATCATGGCAAGATGAAGAATAATCATTGTAAACAAATCTTAGAGCCCTATCTTGCCGTCTTTCCATTTTCTTTGTATTGTTTTCCGAACAGAAATGCCAGGCCATTGGGCAAAGATTTTAATTGGATAATATAAAAGTATAACAAGATGTGTTTGTGAAACACAATGTCCCCCTATATGATGTTTGACCTTGTAGGATGACCTTGACCTTGACCATTCACCACTCAAAATGTGCAGCTCCATGAGATACACATGCATTTCAAATATAAAATTGCTAGCTTCAATATCGCAGAAGTGACATTACATGAGCGATTTTGACCCATATATTTGACCTTGAAGAATGACCTTGACCATTCACCACTATAAATGTGCAGCTCCATGAGATACACATGCATGCCAAATATCAAGTTGCTATCTTCAATATTGCAAAAGTATTCATAAAATTAGCGATTTGGGCCACATATATTTGACCTCTGACCTTGAAGGATGACCTTGACCTTTCACCACTCAAAATGTGCAGCTCCATGAGATACACATGCATGCCAAATATCAAGTTGCTATCTTCAATATTGCAAAAGTACTCATAAAATGCGAGATTTTGGCCACATATATTTGACCTCTGACCTTGAAGGATGACCTTGACCTTTCACCACTCAAATTGTGCAGCTCAATGAGATACACATGCATCCCAAATATCAAGTTCCTATCTTCAATATTGCAAAAGTTATTGCAAATGTTAAAATTGGCGCAAACCAACCAACAGACCAACCAACAGGGCAAAAACAATATGTCCCCCGCTACTATAGTGGGGGACATAAAAAACTGTCAATTTATTTAGCTTATTTAGATGTTTACCTATTCGTTTTAGGATATTTAATTGCCTACCCGCTTTTTTACAAATATTCCCAATATGATCTTCGAAATTTAGTTTATAATCAATATCAATACCAAGAAGTTTTACTGTTTCATCAAATGTTATGCTGCTGTCTCCAATTTTAAATATGGGATTTTTACTAAAAGATTTTTTGCCTACTGCTGTGGCCTGAAATTTATCTGGATTGGCTTGCATTTTATTAATCCTAAACCAGTCGATAAGGATATTACTTTCATTTTGTAGAACTGTAATAACTTCATTAAAATCTGGTGAATGAAAAGATAAGGTATTGTCACCGGCATTATTATTATGCCCCCCTTCGAAGAAGAGGGAGTATATTGCTTTGCACATGTCAGTCTGTCGGTCGGTCTGTCGGTCCGTCAAACAAGTGGTTTCCGGATGATAACTCAAGAACGCTTAGGCCTAGGATCATTAAACTTGATAGGTAGATTGATCATGACTCGCAGATGAACACTATTGATTTTCAGGTCACTAGGTCAAAGGTCAAGGTCACAGTGACCCGAAATAGAAAAATGGTTTCCGGATGATAACTCAAGAACGCTTATGCCTAGGATCATGAAAATTCGTAGGTAGATTGATAATGGCTGGCAGATGACCCCTATTGATTTTCAGGTCACTAGGTCAAAGGTCAAGGTCATGCTGACCCGAAATAGTAAAATGGTTTCCGGATGATAACTCAAGAACGCATATGTCTAGGATCATGAAACTTGATAGGTAGAATGATCATGACTCGCAGTTGACCCCTATTGATTTTCAGGTCACTATATCAAAGGTCAAGGTCACGGTGACCTGAAATAGTAAAATGGTTTCTGGATGCTAACTCAAGAACGCTAATGGCTACGATCATAAACTTCATAGGTTCATTGATCATGACTCGAAGATGACCCGTATTGATTTTCAGGTCACTAGGTCAAAGGTCAAAGTCATTGTGACCCGAAATAGTAAAATGGTTTCCCGATGATAACTCAAGAACGCTTATGCCTAGGATCATGAAACTTCATAGGTACATTGAACATGACTCGCAAATGACCCCTATCGATTTTGAGGTCACTAGGTCAAAGGTCAAGTTCAAGGTGAACCGAAAAAGTAAAATGGTTTCCGGATGATAACTCAAGAACGGGGTCATTTGGTCAAGTAACCGATAAGATAGCGACGCGTCAGTAGCAATGGCTACGGTTATCGAGCAAAGTTATGCAAAAATGTTACGGCGCTATAGAAATGTGGCTATAACTTGGTCAATAATGATCCGATTTTTATAAAATAAAGTTTCATAGAAATATAAGTAATTATGCTTTAATAAAATCTCGATTTTATTTAGCTAGAATAAGAATTTATAATGCCGCGATGGTTAAAGAAATAGCGCTATACGAATTTCCAAATCACGGCGAGAATGCGGTTGAATAGTTTATTTGAAAGGCTTTTGCTGATAAAATATTCTCGTATACAGTTTTATTTTTAACATATAAAACCTTATAAAATAAAATGATATTATTCAAAATCGGATATATATATATATATATATATGTGGACACATAGATCTAGGTTTCTGATAAAAACAAAATTACAGTATAATAAATTCTATGATCGTTCGATTCAAAAACGGTTTCAGTCCGACTTATTTCAATTTTGATTCTGTAGACTTTTCAATTTTTTAATTCTCTATTTTTTATTTTATTTAGATCTAATTCATGAGTTATAGGGTTTTTAAGTTTTGTTTGTAATACTCAGTTTTTGTCTTTTCAGAATTAATGAAAGCTTTAAGTTTCATGGACTAAGATTTCGCGAAAGAAAAAAAACATTTAACGCGCGTATTAATTGTCAGATCCATTAGAAAACTGTAAGAGATGTTTTGTTTGTTTTTTCTTTAATCTTCGAATTTAATTAAAAGAAGGGGTCTTAACTTCAATTATCAGTTTAGGTTGTTGATTGATTTTAATTGTGTGATCAGTGGCCGCGGCCGCCGAATTCATTCTTTAATTGTCATTGTGATGTCCAATTAAGGTAAGTACTTGTTGTAAATGTCTTAGATTCTTATATACTTGTTTGTAATAGTATGTTATAAACACCGTGAATTGCTGTATTAAAAGTAAACACGTTTGACGGCAGGTGTGTACACTAAGGTAAAAGAGCTTAAAATTGTACCGACATCGTACAAGGCCAAAATTCTTTAAAATGAATATGTTCATCCAGGGTTTTCATTTATACCTAGATAAACATCCAACCTAGCATACAAATCTAACTTCATTAATTTGAAATGAAAAATTACAAAGTTTTTCAAAAAGAACCAAACCACGTTTGACTGCATGTGTGTACATTAAACCTTATTAATCCATAAAAGATTATTAAAAATGCACCAACATTGTACGAGGCCAAAATCATTTAGAATGCATACTTTCATCAATTTGTTTTTAATTCATACCTAGATTAACATCTTACCTAGCATAAACATTTTATTTTATCAATTTTGGATGAAAAATGACAATGTTTTCAAAAAGAACCAACACACGTTTGACGGCAATCCTGTACAACATAAAAAAGAGCTAAAAATTGTACCAACGCTGTACACGGCCAAATCTTTCAAATTGAATATTTTCATGTATTTTTTTATTTAAACCTAGATAAACATCGCATTAAGCATATACAACTTACTTCACAATTTGGGATAAGAAATAGAAAAAAAAATCAAAATGAAAAAAACACTTTGGCGACAGGTGTGAAAAATGATTGAATGAAATTAAAGTATAAAACTGTACCAATTTCACAATGGCAAAATCCTTTATAATATAAAGAAGTGAAACTCCAGCTGCTGGAGCAGTATTGAATTTTCATTAAAACAATTAGTTGGTCCTTTATTTAAGGCAAGTGACCGATTGCCCAAACAGTACAAAACAGCACAATACAGCACAATACAAACCAACATACACACAAAATATGAATAAAGCTGGGGTCACCGCCTTGAAACGGTCAATGCAAAGCATAATGCCTTATTTCGTCCAGTTGTTTAACTCACACCTATATAAACATCTCACCTAGCATAAAAATCATACTTCATTAATCTGGGATGAGAAATTAAAAAGTTTTTCAAAAAGAACCAAAACACGTTTGACGGCAGGCGTGAACAATAGGGTAAAAGAGCTTAAATCAGATATATATATTGATCTGCAAACCACCAATCGAGCGCTATAAACATTAATTAACACATTAAGACTGTGAATAACAATTTCAAAATAATAAAAAATTACCAGATCATGCTCTGAATACCCTAAGACAACAAATTTAACGATTAATTACGAAGAAATAATACGTAATCCGTGACAAAATGGTCGACAGTAGCTGTCCCCGGCATGTCCAAAATCAATGTCACGTGACTCTCGCGGAGTCACGCCCGCCGCGATATTTGTTTGAATATAGCTATAGCGGAGAAGTCTCCAATCTTTGTATTCTATAGGTCTTTGATCAAGGGTTAAAGCTTGTATGCACGTTGTACGTGGCCATATTGATAGTGCCTTAAAAAGACTTAACAAACAGTGACATTCTCGATTACTTATATGTTTGAAATTCATTTTTAAAATTCAGCATAGATTATTGCAAAGGAAATACTTTCTTTTACAAGTTAATCAGAATGAAAATAGTGATTCCATACCTAACAGTTATTGGGCATACCAGGCATGTTTGCTTTTCTTGATATAGATTTTCGATGATTTAGAGTTTTTTTATTGACTGATCTCATGGACGAACCAATGGTAAAACCAGTCAATCTGACAGGTAACACATGGATGCCACATCTCAGCCGTTTTTTTGATGTTCTTTTGATTGAATATACAACCTATGTTGCACATTTTAAGAACACAAGCGAAGGTAGAATTGGATCAGCCAACTGTAAAGCCATAGTGCATTTTCAATATGCACTTTCTCAAAGCCATAATGTTAATCTTAAGTAACGTTTTACCGTGATTCATAATGATAATTGTAAATTGCCAGCAGTATCTAAGGCACTTAAAACAGCATGAACCAGCATGCTTACTACTCTTGTCTCTACATCAACACACAGGGGCAAACATTTAGTCCGTGATAAGTACTGTAACTGAGGAACACATTTACAAAGGAGTCCAATTGTAGCCACACGATTGACCATTTAATTACTTCACATACAGCAATATACATTGATCGCTCAGGTAATTTATCATAGCACACAAATAGTCGGTGACATATAATTCAACAAATTTCTGTATGAATATAAATCTTATATCCTGTCAGTTCGCCGAACTTTGATGCTGAGAGAGCAGCATATGGTGATGAAACTAATGTAGCAGATATGGCAAGAATGTGATGTAACATACATAATATATAGAAGTGAAACCCCAGCTGCTGGAGCAGTATTGAATTCTTATTATTAACAATTAGTTGGTCCTTTATTTAAGACAAGTGACCGATTGCCAAAACAGTACAAGACAGCACAATACAAATTCAGTGTTTTTTATGGCAATTTTGGGGCCTTTTTTGGGGGGGGGGGGGGTGGGGAAATAACTGTCTTATGATAAATATACAGGGCTCAACATTTATGGTTGTCCTATTGCCCCTGGCAAGTAAAAGTTGGGTCTGGGCAAGTTATTTTATAATCTAGTTGTCCGCCCGGAAAAGTGCAAAAAAGAACAAAGTGCATTTAATTTAGACTTCAATTGCTGTAATCATTTTGTTATATGTTCAAAATTAAAAAAGGTTTTATGGTGTATCATTTTGGTTTATCAAACAATATGAGGTTTACAGTTGATATGATATTTCATGTTTGGGCAAGTTGCTTTACGTTCAGTGCAAGTAGATTTTGGAAGTACTGGCCCGGTAGGGCAAGTTGGTTTTTCGGTTAATGTTGAGCCCTGATATATCTAAAATTTATTTCATAAACAACTAATAAAGTATATAACTATAATTAATATGATTTTGAATTATTATTATAAAGAGTTATATTAAGTTAGTTTTTACCAAATCAGTTTATTTAACATGAATTGCTTTTTTCCCAAAATGGCCAGGGAAAGCCCTGATGTATCTAGGTATATTGTGTCAATATGCGTTGATAAAAACATTCCAATTTGGTCCATTTTATTGATAAAAAATGCTCATCTTTTCCATTTTATCGATTTAAAAAATCCCAATTAGACTCAAAATGGCAAGGAAAACTAAGACTGTGCATGAAGGCTGAACTGACTGAAACTTATGTTGAAAAAATCATTTGTATATATTTAAGAAATAGGACAAAGACATTCAGCTGTGAATATTACATTCATGCATACATGTGTATTCATATAATAAATATCTTAACATATACAAGAGTACGTTTTTAATTTACCCCTTTTCCTAAAAAACGACGCCCCACCACCATTCCCCTATAGGTGAAAAAAAAACACTGATACAAAATAACATAAACACTTATAAGAATAAAGCTGGGGTCACCGCCTTGGAACGGTCAATGCAAAGCATTGGGAGTTTAAACCGGTTTTAGAGCGCTCATCCACACACTTGGCCCAGCAATATTCATGATTCATTAAAGTGTAAATAAAAATTAATCTCATCGCAGTGTACCTCAAATTATACAATAATAAAAGGGAATTAAAACGTATTCAATTTAATTACCATTCAATTACTCAATGGTAGGAAAGATACCAGAGCAAGAGAGTTTATAGAAAAAAAAATAAGATTATAGCGTCATGGAGTTGATATTTCAGATCATCATCGCGCAAAAACAGGAAGAAGCAGAAGTAATAGGTGTAAAAAGTCCATATTACATAGCTTGGTTGTTTAGGCAACAACAAATTGATTACGTGTTCGATGGATTTCCCGCACCTAAAAATCTTAAAACGATATAAAAATATTTTTATTTTTATTTTGTGCCCGCAGCAACAATTTGTGCTCCGCATATATTTGTTCAATGATTTAGTTGAATTTAGCCTACATGTTTTACGATATAGACTGTTATAACGCTTTCCGATATTGATTTGTTTATGGTAAAAGAATGGCGGCGTCCGTCTGCTTCGTTGTGTCAGCGGAAGATGTTTATGGAAACGTTTTTTTCCGCCAGATCCAATAAATCATCGCATTACTGATGATTTCCGTGCTTTGTTCCTCGCAGCAGCATCTGCATCGGGATGCGAAATTACCAGAATGCGTCAATGATGTAAAAATTTGTGGTAAACTAGGTGGTAGTGATTAAATAACAAGGGCTGTTTGTAAATCATGCATGCCCCCCATATGGGCTGTCCGTTGAACTGGCAGCAATTATGTGAATACGACTTTTGTCACTATGACCTTGACCTTTGACCTAGTGACCTGAAAATCAATAGGGGTCATCTGCAAGTCACGATCAATGTACCTATGAAGTGTCATGATCCTAGGCAAAAGCGTTCTTGAGTTATCATCCGAAAATCATTTTACTATTTCGGGTCACCGTTACCTTGACCTTTGACCTTGTGACCTCAAAATCAATAGGGGTCATCTGCGAGTCATGATCAATCTACCTATGAAGTTTCATGATCCTAGGAATATGCGTTCTTGAGTTATCATCCGAAAATCATTTTACTATTTCGGGTCACCGTGACCTTGACCTTTGACCTAGTGACCTGAAAATAATTAGGGGTCATCTGCGAGTCATGATCAATCTACCTATAAAGTTTCTTGATCCTAGGCATATGCGTTCTTAAATTATCATCCGAAAATCATTTTACTATTTCGGGTCACCGTGACCTTGACCTTTGACCTCAAAATCAATAGGGATCATCTGCGCGTCATGATCAATCTACCTAATTTGATATTTCTACAGATTTTATTAGTTTTACCTTAAGATTTAAGCTGATTCTAGTCATTTGTGATTGCATGTTTATTGGAAAAGTATGTTGTTTTTTATCCCCTGCCATATGCGGAGGGATATTGTTTTTTCGTTGTCCATCCGTCAGTCTTTCCGTCCTTCCGTCCCGCACTTTTGTGTCCCTAGCCATATCTTGGAAGTGCTTTGACGGATTTCATTGAAACTTGATATGAGTATATATATATATATATGGATAAGAGGATGATGCACGTTGGCGTTGTCCATCCGTCCAGAAAACTTTTGTGTCCTGAAGTATATTGGCGAGGGATATCAATTAAACAATTTTGCTTGTTTAAATTGATTTGATTAAAAAAGTGTTCCCTCTTATTGTTGTACTGCTATTGAATAATAGTTCATGTCATTATACTATAATGTATACTAGTCTTTTTTGCACTCAAATTATACAAATATAAGTGCTATGTTAAAATATAATATCAATTTATATAAACAACAGTTTTTTTATTTTTCGCTTTTGGCTTGCCTGCGATTTAAAACAATGGAATAAAAATTAATTTATTTTTATTTCGCTCGCACGCTCAATTTTGTTTGCTAAAATCCGTAGAACACATCATCAATTTGTTGTGGCCTAAATATCATGAGGTTAGATATTTAAGCAGGTTTTATGATTGTCATGTTTCTCAACGGACTGGAACCGTGTTTAAACTTGGCTGATATATCGTAAGAACAAATGTTTAAAAAAGATTTAACTTAACATTTCATTTCTAGAGTGAATAGAGGTTTCACTATTAACATAACATGAAGAAATAAAACAATTGCCTGCTCCCTAGCAGCCATGATTTTTTCAACCGACCAGAACCATCAAGTTTTATCATGTTTGACCAAAAAGCTTATTTCTAGAGTTTTACAATGTTTGACTATAGCCGTAAAAGGAAAACTGCGCCGCCCCATTGCGACCATGCTTTTGAATTGAACACAAAACCATTAAAAAAATCGGCTGAGATATATTTGAAACAAATATTTAGTCCAAGAATTAGCATGATTGGACAGTTAATGTGGCCTTTGGAGTATGGAATGAGTGATGTATTGGACGTCATCATTGATGACGTTCAATTGAACGAATGACAATGGGGGCTAAGTTTCGTTAAGTTGGTGCGAATCACTGCGATTTGAGCCCCTTGAAAACTGGCCCAACACGTTTGCTGAAATTTGACATGTATATTGACCTGAACTCGATCTACACGATGGCGTATTCGTCATATCTGGGGAAATCCAGTTTTGATAAAATAACGAAAAAGTGGTGTTTTTATTGCGCAATCGCTATAAAATGAGTTCTCGCCGGAAGCGTTAATAGCGTAAATAGCCACCCAAACACAATTCAACCCCAGGAGACAATTAACGCGATAGACACTTCAAATTTGATTTTAATTAATACAAATTGCGATTTTATTCCCAAATTAATAAATTAGTTCATATTGCGTTTAACATACGAAGCTGAACCCGTTAAGAAAATATTAACAAAACAAACAAAAACAAACAACCGTTAAATTTAATTGATGTAGATACGGTAACCTGATTACATATCCACTAGCGTAAACACAAACAAGAGGGCCATGATGGCCCTGTATCGCTCCACTGCTGAAAAAAGGCTGAAACAAATATTCTCTGCATGTGCAAATACTTAATTATAGGCCCTATTTAAGCACATGTACACTTTTGTGACCTTCTGGGCTTGGTCAAATTTAACCCCAGGGGAATAATTTGAGCAAACTTTGTAGAGGACTACTATATCTCACTACATGTACATACAAAATATGGTAGCCCTAGGTCCTAGATTTAAGGACCAGAATATTTTTAAAGTTTTCAAAAAATAAGCAAGATATAAGCGTATATATTCTTTAATTTTGTGACCTGCGGGTCAGGCTCCAAATTGACCCAAAGGGCATAATTTGAACAAACTTGGTAGAGGACTATAAGATGTTACTACATACCACATTTGGTAGCCATAGTCTGAATGGTTTTCGACAAGATTTTTAAAGATTACACAAAATAGGCGCTTTATAGGCGTTTATTCAATTTTGTGACCCCCCAGGGCAGGGTCAAAGTTGACCCCAGAGGCATTATTTGAATAAATTTGGTAGAGGTTTATAAGATGTCACTACATACCAAATTGTGTAGCCCTAGGCCCTATGGTTATGGACAAGAATATTTTGAAAATTTTCACAAAATAGGCCTTATATAAGCATATGTTCAATTTTGTGACCCCCGGGGCACGGTCAAATTTGACCCCAGGGACTTAATTTGAAGACATTTGGTCAGTGACTATTAGATGTCTCTACATACCTAATTTGATAGCCTTGGGCCCAATGGTTATGGATGAGAAAATTTTGAAAGTTTTCACAAAATAGGCCTTATATAAGCATATATTCAATTTTGTGACCCCGTAGTAGGGTCAAATTTGACCCCAGGGGCATAATTTGACCCCAGGGGCATAATTTGAAGAAATTTGGTAGAGGACTATTAGATGTCTCTACATACCAAATTTGATAGACCTAGGCACAATGGTTATGGACGAGAAGTTTTGAAAGTTTTCACAAAATAGGCCTTATATAAGCATATGTTCAATTTTGTGACCCCTGGGGCAGGGTCAAATTTGACCCCAGGGGCATAATTTGAAGAAATTTGGAAGAGGACTATTAGATGTTTCTAGATACAAAATTTGATAGCTCTAGGCCCAATGGCTATGGACAAGAATATTTTGAAAGTTTTCAAAAAATAGGTTTATATAAGCATTTGTTCAATTTTGTGACCCCGGGGCCGGGTCAAATGTGACCCCAGGGGCATAATTGGACAAATTTGGTAGAGGACTATTAGATGTCTCTACATACAAAATTTGATAGACCTAGGCCCAATGGTTATGGACGAGAAGAATTTAAAAGTTTTCACAAAATAGGCCTTATATAAGCATATATTCAATTTTGTGACCCCCGGGGAAGGGTCAAATTTAACCCCAGGGGCATAATTTGAAGAATTTTGGTAGAGGACTATTATATGTCTCTACATACCAAATTTAATAGCCCTAGGCACAATGGTTATGGACGAGAAGATTTTGTAAGTTTTCACAAAATAGGCCGTATATAAACATATGTTCAATTTTGTGACCCCCGGGGCAGGGTCAAAATTGACCCCAGGGACATAATTTGAAGAAATTTGGTAGAGGACTATTAGATGTCTCTACATACCAAATTTAATAGCCCTAGGCCCAATGGTTATGGACGAGAAGATTTTGAAAGTTTTCACAAAATAGGCCATATATAAGCATATGTTCAATTTTGTGACCCCCGCGGCAGGGTCAAAATTGACCCCAGGGACATAATTTGAATAAATTTGGTAGAGGACTATTAGATGTCTCTACATACTAAATTTGATAGCCCTAGGCCCAATGGTTATAGACGAGAAGATTTTGAAAGTTTTCACAAAATAGGCCTTATATAAGCATATGTTCAATTTTGTGACCCCCGGGGCAGGGTCAAATTTGATCCCAGGGGCATAATTTGAAGACATTTGGAAGAGGACTATTAGATGTTTCTACATACCAAATTTGATAGCCCTAGGCTAAATGGTTATGGACGAGAAGATTTTTAAAGTTTTCACAAAATAGGCCTTATATAAGCAAATTTTCAATTTTGTGACCCCCGGGGCGGGGTCAAATTTGACCCCAGGGGCATAATTTGAACAAATTTGAAAGAAGTTCACCCAAGGAACATTCCTGAGAAATTTCATCAGAATTGGACCACAACTTTAGGAGAAGAAGATGTTTAAAGAAAAAGTTAAAGCACGCACGGACGCACGCACGCACGATGGACACAGGACCATGACATAAGCCCCGCTGGCCACTGGCCAGTGGAGCTAACAACTTGGAAGAGGATTATAAGATGTCACTACATACCAAATTTGGTAGCCCTAGGCCCAATGGTTATGGACAAAAAGATTTGAAAAGTTTTACAAAATAGACCCTATATAAGCATATGTTCAATTTTGTGACCCCGGAGTAGGGTCAAATTTGACCCCAGGGGCATAATTGAAGAAATTTGGTAGAGGACTATTAGATGTCTCTACAAACCAAATTTATTAGCCCTAGCCCAATGGTTATGGACGAGAAGATTTTGAAAGTTTTCACAAAACAGGCCTTATATAAGCATATGTTCAATTTTGTGACAACGGGACTTGGTCATATTTGACCCAAGGGGCATAATTTGAAGAAATTTGGTAGAGGACTTTTAGATGTCTCTACATACCAAATTTGATAGACCTAGGCCAAATGGTTATGGTCGAGAAGATTTTGAAAGTTTTCACAAAATAGGCCTTATATAAGCATATGTTCAATTTTGTGACCCCTAGGGCAGGGTCAAATTTCACCTCAGGGGCATAATTTGAAGAAATTTGAAAGAGGTCTATTAGATGTCTCTACATTCCAAAATTTGATAGCCCTAGGCCCAATGGTTATGGACAAGAATATTTTGAAATTATTCACAAAATAGGCCGTATATAAGCATATGTTCAATTTTGTGACCCCCGGGGCAGGATCAAATTTGATCTCAGGTGCATAATTTGAATAAATTTGGTAGAGGACTATTAGATGTCTCTGTATACCAAATTTGATAGATCTAGGCCCAATGGTTATGGACGAGAAGATTTTGAAAGTTTTCACAAAATATGCCTTATATAAGCATATATTCAATTTTGTGACCCCCGAGGAAGGGTCAAATTTGACCCCAGGGGCATAATTTGAATAAATTTGGTAGAAGACTATTAGATGTCTCTGTATACCAAATTTGATAGACCTAGGCCCAATGGTTATGAACGAGATGATTTTGAAAGTTTTCACAAAATATGCCTTATATAAGCATATATTCAATTTTTTGACCCCCGGGGAAGGGTCAAATTTGATCCCAGGGGCATAATTTGAAGAAATTTGGTAAAGGACTATTAGATGTCTCTACATACCAAATTTGATAGCCCTAGGCCCAATGATTATGGACGAGAAGATTTTGAAAGTTTTCACAAAATAGGCCGTATATAAGCATATGTTCAATTTTGTGACCCCCGGGGCAGGGTCAAATTTGACCCCAGGTGCATAATTTGAAAAAAATTGGTAGAGGACTATAAGATATCTCTAAATACGAAATTTGATAGCCATAGGCAAAATGATTATGGACAAGAAGATTATTGAAAGTTTTCACAAAATAGGCCTTATATAAGCAAATTTTCAATTTGGGGCGGGGTCAAATGTGACCCCAGGGGCATAATTTGAACAAATTTGAAAGAGGTTCACCCAAGGGACATACCTGAGAAATCTCATCTGAATTGAATGATCCTAGGCATATGCGTTCTTGAGTAATCATCCGGAAACCATTTTACTAATTCGTGTCAACGTGACCTTGACCTTTGACCTAGTGACCTCAAAATCAATAGAGGTCATCTGCGAGTCATGATCAATCTACCTATGAAGTTTCATGATCCTAGGCGTAAGCGTTCTTGAGTTATCATCCAGAAACCATTTTACTATATCGGGTCACCGTGACCTTGACCTTTGACCTAAAAATCAATAGGGGTCATCTGCGAGTCATGATCTATCTAACGATGAAGTTTCATGATCCTAGGCGTATGCGTTCTTTAGTTATCATCCGGAAACCATTTTACTATTCCGGGTCATCGTGACCTTGACCTTTGACCTAGTAACCTCTTAATCAATAGGGGTCATCTGTGATTCATGATCAATCTACCTATGAAGTTTCATGCCCAAGCGTTTTTGAGTTATCATCCGGAAACCACCTGGTGGACGGACCGACAGACCGACAGACAGACCGACCGACATGTGCAAAGCAATATACCCCCTCTTCTTCGAAGGGGGGGGGGGCATAAAATAAACAACACAAATATCAGTGGCACGAACTGGTAGTGGCAAGAAACGACAATAAACCGTTAAAGTTCAAGGGCATAATTTTAATGGAAATGTGTTGAATATTGGATAAATTAATTGTTTTACCGTTAAAGGGTAAGTTTTTTTGGTTTGCTTTGCTTATTTTTTTTTATCAAAACACACGTTTTATAGTTTGATTTCTGTTCATGTACAATAGTTCAGTTAACGTTATATTTTGAATTCGTGAATATCGAAATAAAAGTCGGAGTTTGCACATTTCGGACGTTGCTATGCAAGTTAGTTCTCGACAGAATATACTGTTTTACCTTTTCGCACACAGTTGTGCAGCTGTTTTCCATATAATGATGCAATGTTTTACGTCAGGAATACCCCCCTCGATGATTATAAATCATAAACTTCTCAAATTATAAGCATCGTCAACATGGCAAGGTTCTGTCAAGATTTAATTCTTGTCACTTCCTTTTGCTTTTGCTTTGCAAGTTATGCCATATTGCCCTAAGTATTAATGCTTGTATTATCTGATATGCGTTCCCTGTTTATTCATTTATTTAAACTGTTTTTAATTTATTTGTAGGCGTATGGTCTTTATTAGCAAAAATCTCAGTTTTTGTGTTTTATGTGTAGTTACTTCCCTTTGCTTGACAAATGCTTTGCCATTTATGCCATGTATGCCATTATGCACTTTTGTATTAATGCTTGTCTTAACCATGTTTAAATTACCTTACTGACTCTCTTAACAGCTGCTTTTTAATATGTTATTATTATACATTTGTTAATAATGTCGGTTTAAAAGCTATAGTATTTTATATGTTATTGTTATGTACTCTTGCCGACTTAAAATAAAATTTACTTGACTTGACTTGAATTAGAAGAATATGTAAAGCTGAGTAATATTAATTCAGACTGATGTCTGATTAGGGCAGTGGTTGGTTCACCTGATTCTCTCATAGGTGATCCAGGTTGACCACACCACAATTGAATATATATCAGTACAAAAAAAATAGCTTGTAATTATAATTGATTAATGTGAATGTTTAATTTATTTGTTTGCAACAATTTGGAACCTTTTGGTTTGAGCATTGTAAGCCTAGTGTATAATTGCCCCTTTGTTCAGCACACATGAATTGATATGAAATACATCTATATCTTGTGTGGCGTATTTTCATTTAAACTCAGGATTTTAATGACTACAAGTCGGTCGTGCAGTTAAATATGTTTTAAAGCCTCGAAAGAATCCAAAAGTATTTTGGATTTTGTGGTTGTCATTTAAATTTTCATAGGAATAAAATAACTTACAGCGACAGGATTACGGCTTTGTTATGGTAAGCATTTGATACAAATGTTATTAAGAATTAGTGTGGTTGTAAATAAATTTTGAGAAATGGAACGCAAAAAAACAACAACTGAAAATGGAAGTGCCTGCATGTTACTGTATCTTGCAACTTTATTGTTTTAAGAATTGGATTAAACTTTAAATTTAGGTAAGCGTGTCGCTTATACTAAATTAAGTTTTTTTTATGTCTCCTTTGCTCTCATATGGTATGAAATGTGTATCTCGTGTTACGCAATTTCATTCAAACTCTGGATTTTAATGACGACAAGTCAGACGTGTTATTTTGTTTAACAGTAAAATATTTTTTTAAAGCATCAAAAGATTGTAAAAATATTTCCGATTGTATTTTTGTCATGCATAATTTAATCTTCCATAAGAATAAAATACAATGTAACTCGCTGCGTTAAGATTTCGGTTTCCTTAATCATGTTTTATGTAAGATTCGTTAGCATTTGATACACAAGTTAAAAAAAAATAGTGTGGTTTTTAATAAATTTTGAGAAAGAGAAGGATGACCAGAATTGGAAGTTCATATGTTTATTTTAAGCAAAGGATTGAAGTTAAAATTGATTGAAGTTAAAATTGTTTTAAAAAGGATTGAAGTTAAAATTGATGTACATATAAGCGTGTCGTTAATACTAAATTTAGTTTTTTTTATGACTCCTTCGCTTCTGTATAGTATGAAATACATATCTCCTGAAATATAATTTCATGTAAACTCTGGACTTTAATGACGACAAGTTGGATGTATGGTTTCCTATATTGTGTTTAGGTCAGAATGGTTAGCATTTTTATACTTTTATTATTAAAAAATAGTGTGGTTTTAAATAAATTTTGAGAAAGGGAAGGAAGAACAGAAAATGGAAGTTCATATCATTGTAACTTTATTGTTTAAAGCATTGGATTTAAGTTAAAATTGAGGTAAGCGTGTTGTTAATAATAAATTTAGTTTTTGTATGACTCCTTCGCTCTTGTAAAGTATGAAACACGTATCTCGTGTATCTTAAATTCTTTTAAACTCTGGATTTTATGATCGCCTTTTGTCTGTCGTCTGTTGTTCGTCGTCAACATTATCCTTGTTAACACTTATGAATGTAATGTATTGCAGATTCAGAGATGTCTGTTCTGTTTCGAAGGTCATGTGCAAAACAAACTTAGGGATGTTGGCATATTTTAATACCATATAAATATTGTTCAAATCTTTTTGTTGATAGATTTAAAATAGCTAACTTTCTCTTACATGCCCTTGTATTTCAAGATAGAATACTTTCCTTCAGAGAGGAAAGAGGTCTGAGTTTGAATCTCAGTGGGGGCTTCAGAGGATGATTTATTTTTAGAAAAATGATTATATTTGCTCAACTTTGTAAATGACTTAAAGCCACACACCTTAAAATTAACTGCATGGCATAGTAAATATAAGTATAAATAAGAAACATATTTTAATCTTTGCCATTTAGAATATATCTGGTGATTGCAAGGTAGAAATCTGTCTTTTTCGCGCTTTAAAACTTAAAAATAATCACGTTTGTCGAAATAGACGTATATGTCTACAAATCCTACTTTCAGTTTAAAAGCGGTACCGTTTGAACAATAATATATTACTTTCTAACTAGGCTATAGATTTAATTTTATCTATGCCAATTAGAATATACATGTATCTGGTGGTTACAAGGTAAAAATCCGTCTATTTTGCGCTTTAAAACTAAAAAATAATCGCGTTGGTCTAAATATGAGTATACGTATATAGAAATCCTACGTTCGGTTTTTAAATTTAAAAAAAACTTTCTAACTAGGCTATAGATTTAATGACAATTTTGCACACTTTCAAATTGCATCTTTATGTATTGATCAACATTTCAAAGTGTGTGGCTTTAACCAAATAACTTTGAAAATTTCTTTTAAAGAATGCGGTTTCTGAAAATTCAATTATTGAAGAAACATTTATAATTTTAGGGTACAATAAGACAGCAAACTAAGAATAGACCTTCATTTGAGTTTTTTTATCAATTGAATATGCAAAGAAGAAATTAAATACATGTATCAGCAATACAAAAGCCTGTTATATGTGCAGCGTGTGGGTTTCCTATCGATCTATATATGTTCAGTCAAATCCAAACTAGGCAAATATTAACTGGACAGTAGGTCCTGTAAAATGGGAAACAATACAGGACCTCCTCTTTTTTATAGGACCTACTGGCTACAGAATATAATAGTAAAATAACTTGGTTTCATTGCTAGGATCAAGGTGTTTATGATATAAAATGATAAAATTATTGAATAGCTATTCATTTTAAGGTCACACATTTGTATCTGGCGTTAAATAATAATACACGCCATACATGGAACTAGTCTTGTTTAGTTAAAATATTTTTTTTTAAATGCTGAACGCATGTAAACATAAAATATAAACAGGAATCGCTTCTTTGTAATATCTTAAGAACAAGTTCCAAAACAAAAGTAGCTGATACTTGTTAAACTAAGCTACGCTTAGCGCGCATGTCAGGTATGAGTCTGGTCAATACAGCCTAAACCGACAACGGCCTCGATAAATGACAACCGGCCTGTTTCACGCATGGACATTGATAACCAAGATAATAACGGTTTGCATGACAATGATCATTATTATACATTTCTATTGCTATTAAAACCACACACATTGATATCTGCATCATTTAAATTGAAATTATCAGATTTATGATTATCTTGTTAAGCGACTACACCGTCATGGATTTGGACCGTCCTGACCCGCATTCGTAAGATGCACATAAATAGACCAATCAGGTGCCCTCGGAAAATTCCGTCAGCAGAAAGAGCGTTTGGTACGGAAAAGCACGTGTATAAAGACGCTATTGCTATTTTTGCACCTCAGAAAACTTTCAGAGCTATAAACAAACCTATACAAACCTATGAATTTGTTGGGTTTTTTTACCGGACAATCGGTCCTGTAAATTTGGCCAAGACTGTATACTGTCTAACTCCCCTTTCCGGTATTATTGACAGGTAATAGATATGACAGAATACCCTGAAAGTATAATTGTGCACTGGAATTTTAAGACAAGTTGAATTATTATTATTGTATATACCATTTCCATGTGATAAATTTTAGAAACCCATTTATTTCTCACAAACTGAGGTTGAAAAGTAAACAACAACGGGGTTTGATTTTACATTCATGAGTTTTTTGGAGTGTTTAATACATGTATAGTCATTCAAATTACTAATGTTTGATAAGGTTTTATTAATTCTGGGTATAGTTAAAAATGTTCTGTCGGTTTAAAACCATGGCCGTTGAGGGCATAGCAGTTTTCCTTATATGGGCCAATGGCTATAGTAAAATCTTGTTACCACTCTAGAAATCACATTTACTGTGCATCCTTCAAGAAACTTGGTCAGGTCATTTGTTCTAATGATGTCTTGGCTGAATTAGAAAAACTGTATCGCTTTCTTTAATTTATTCGCAAATCTTAATGAAGTTTGGTCAGAACATTTGTATCAATTAAATCTCAGCCAAGTTTGACACTGGGTCATTTGAGCTAAAAAAAATGGTTAATATATTAAATAAACAAAAGCATGTTTATACTACAGAAGTCACATTGTTAGTCTAATCTTCTCAACATCGGTATGAATATTTAACTTCAAAACAAATATTGGACCAGGGATTTCAATAGACGCAGAATCCTGCCTTTTGACGCGAGCAAATTAAAAATGACTCGTTTTTGACGCAACCCTTTTTTCTGCCGTGCGTCATTTTGACCCATCGAAAATTTAACCCGTGTGTCAGTCAGTTAACATCTCCAGTTCCATGGTAATTAATCCCCCTGTGCTCCTAATCAAAGTTAATGTTTCAGTATTTGAAACTCGGTCTATAATCGAGGGAATAGAGGTCTACCCCGGGCGTTGTTTTTTTATACTCACAAGTCATAAAACTACACATAAACATTAAGAAAACACATTTCCTCGATTAGATATAAATTATCCGAGTAGAATTAAATTGTAACGTCTTCACCTTTGACATTGTAAATGGCGGACATATTGTAAATTAACATTAAACCCGCATTCAATTAAAATATGGCGATTCAAACAACAACAACAATTCAAATTACAAGTAATGGTGATTCAATAATGGAGATAGCATTAACTGGATTTAACAAACATTACATAAGGTTTGTTAAACCAGATAACAACAAGGACAATTTGGATTATTAAAGTTAAACTCCTACTGGTAAGGCATTCTTAAGTGTATATATTTCCGACATGTATAGTATTCGGATAAACAGTAATAGATATACTAGATGTTCCATGCATTTCGATTGTGTTTTTGTACAAAAGCTATCATAGGGATGATGATAATATAACAAGGATAAATATGTGATGAAAAGGTGCTACAGGTACATATCTTAAATTACTTAAATGTGTTATGATGAAGTAGATTTTAATGAGCATTTATTGTTTTTACAAATAAACATAGTATAGTGATAGAAATAATAAAAGTTGTAAAATGAACATGTTTTGTTTCTGAAAAACTTAAAGTCGATATTGTTCGCACAAATAATTGATATTTTGTCCTTATCTGTGTGTACCAATTCATTAAAATATGTTGTGTTATGTATCATGGTATTTTTATTTGATAACGCAGTATAACTTTTTTAGATATTGTGTAACTCTTGGAGCATGTTTTTACCTAAAAAATTGAATAATACAGACAAAAACACAATTAACGCACTTCAAAATTGACCCCAGAATTTTTCAATTTGACTCCTCAAAGTTTCAGTTTTGATGGAATGAGTGCTATATTGACGTCATCATTTGATGACGTTCAATTAAACAAATGATAATGGCGACTAAAATTCGAAAAGCTCCAGCGTATATCAGCGATTTGAGTGTTGAAAACTAGCCCAACACTTGTGCTGAAATTTCACATGCATATGGACCAGAACGCGATCTACACGATGGCGTTTTCGTCATATCTGGGAAAAAACCAGTTTTTGATAAAATGACGAAAAAGTGGTGTTTTTATTGTGCAATCGCTATAAACACGTGGGTTGGCCGGAAGTACATGTAGCATTTATAGCAACCCCAAGACAATTCACTCCCACGAGACGATTAACCCGCTAGACAATTCAAAATTGATTTTAAATATAAAAAAGTTCGCACCCAAAATATTTCGTACCCATATTTTTTTCGGACCTAATTTTTTCGTACCCTTTTTTTCGTCTCCAAATTTTTTTCGTCTCCAAATTTTTGTGTACCCAAATTTTTTTTCATACCCATTTTTTTCGTAACCAAATTTTTTCGTACCCAATTTTTTTTCGTACCAATATTTTTTTCGTACCCAATTTGTTCGTACCCTATTTTTTTTCGTACCCATTTTTTTCATACCCAAATGTTTTTCGTACCCAAATTTGTTCGTACCCAAAAATTTTTTGGTACCCATTTTTTTCGTACCCAAATTTTTTTAGTACCTATTTTTCTCGTACAAAATGTTTTCCGTTCCCGATTTTTGTCGTACCCAAATTTTGTTTTCGTACCTTTTTTTTCGTACCGAAATGTTTTTCTTACCCAAATTTGTTCGTACCCAAATTTTTTTTCGTACCCATCTGTTTCGTACCCAAATGTTTTTTGTACCCAAATTTTTTCGTACCCAAATTTTGTTACGTACCCATTTTTTTCGTACTCAAATTTGTTTCTTACCCAAACTTTTATTCGTACCCATTTTTTACGTACCCAAATAGTTTTTTCGTTCCCTAGTTTGTTTCTTTGCCTATATTTTTCGTACTCTAATTTGTTTTCGTAACCAAATTGTTTTTTTCCTACCCACATTTTTTTCATACACATTATTTTCGTACACAAATTTGTTCGTGCCCAAATTTTGTTCGTACCCATTTGTTCGTAGTCAAAAAATTTTCGTAACCCGAATTTTTTCGTAACTAATTTTTTTAATTCGTACCCATTTTTTTCGTACCCAAATAGTTTTTCGTACCCTTATTTTGTTTGTTTCCCTTTTTTTGTACTCAAATTTGTTTTGGTACCCAAATTTGTTTTGTGCGTACCCACATATTTGTTCGTACCAATTTTTTTTAGAAATAATCGATTTTCAATTTGATTTGATCTCTCCACTCATTCCATCACGCGAAACCCTTAAGGTGTTGCAACTCTAGTATCAAGAACAATCAATATGAGTTAAGTTTAAATTATATGTAAACAAAACTAACCGAAATCAAAACATTTGTACATCATTTTGACAAAATTACCAGTCAATGCAAAAAGTAAAATTGGTGAATACGCATAGACAAAACTAACGATTTACCATATCAAACGCAGAATGTCATGTATGGCGTGGCTTATTTGCTCCATATCGTCTTGCTGATTCGAAGAAGGTCGCAAATATGCCAATACAGTATAAAGTCTAATATACAAGCCAGAACTACAACAATAGGACCAAAGGCTTAATGGGCTAACATGAGACTCCAATGAACTGAACAATTCTGAACAGATAGTTCCCAATATTTTTCACAACAAAACTGCCTCCAACATATTGAAGTCATGTTTTCAACAAGCTGACATAATCAATAACTTGATATCAATATCATAATTATCAAAACGACAATATCGTTATAAGTATTCTTTTTGTAGTTCCGATAGGGACAACTAACAGTTTAGTTGAAGGCAGGATTTTATTGCAAATCTGTAACTCGTGAAATGCAACATTCATTCACAAAATCAAAACTTGTAATTCCTTTAAATTGCAAAGTGTATTATTATGATTTTGTTATAGAATGAATTCAATTGGATAAAATGGAAAACATGTAACACACTTGTTAATGGCAATTAGATGATAATAATTGCCGCAAAAAAATGTTTCAAGTTAAAAAAAATCAAATGGAACAAAACAACATTAAATTATTATTGTATGCTAGAAAATGACACTTTTTAATCAATACACAATATTTAGGTACATTAAGATTAAGTTAAAAGAATGCTAGTCAAGTATGACACTTAACACATTTCTTATAGGGTCTTCTTCTTGAAAAGTCATCTTTAATGTGACAAAAATTATCCAATTTTGTGAATTGCGTAATCTACATTAAAAATATGTTAAAAACCAATGGTATATTGTCAGGGCAGCAATTTGGAAAGATAAAGTAAAGTTCGAATATTTCATGCTCTTTGATTCAGTCATAGGGCTAGAATTTGAACATTTTTGGTAGGCCCATCCGTTGTGGATAGAAAAATAAAATGAAAATCATGGGTCACCGGTGTTGTTCATTTTTTATTCTCACTTGAACAATACGCATATTTCAGCACAAGAACAATTCACCAAAATGGTAATAACATAAAAACTTGAGTAAATTTATGAGAAAAGTGTTAAAAACAACCTCTATTTCTCACAAAATATTTTATACTGATTTAATTTGACTGCAAATTATTTTTTTAACAGGAATCGATTGATTCACGTTTTTTTTTCAAATTGTTAAACATAAACAAAAACAACATAATTTCACATATGAAAATAAATAAAATGCATCAAAGTCATTTGTATTTTTACATGCCTTCCTGCACCTAGATTTTTTTCCAAATTTACATAATTCTTTAACGGGTTATAACTTAATACAAATATAAAAAGTAAACAATAGGTCACCGAGGTCGTTTGTTCACAAATGAAGTTTAACTGAATGTATTAAAATACAATTTAAAAACATAGTAAAAACCATGTACATGGTGTTGGTCAAAAAACATACTAGTACATGTATGCTTGTATGCTAATGAAAAAGTAGATTTTAATGTAAATGAAACACAAGTTATTTGCAACAAGATCAGTACTAGTGGGTCAATACAGAATCCAACTTAAAAAAGATGTACACAAAACATTTAAAGGGGCATATCGACGGTAATAGTTGTAATTCTTGACATGACTTGATCAATGTTTTTATTAATGCCAGTGCAAAAGTAGATTTTAATCAAAGTGAAGACACAAATTATGTAAAGCAAGATCAAACAAATATAAGTTTATACTGAACCAAACAGAAAAAAACGGATAATTGAATACATTTAAAGGGGCAAACCACATTTTGTTTAAATTTTTGACATGACTTTACCAATTTATTGTTGTATGCAAATTTAGGTTTGAATATAATGAAAATACAAATTATAAATGATGTGTATCGAGATCATTACATTAGGTTAATTAAGTAAACTATTGCATTAAAAACCAAAAGTATGCAATTCACTTAAAGGGGCCTATCAACGGTATTAATTGTGATTCTTGATATGACTTCACCAATTCACGGCATATCATTTGTATGAATCAATGTATATAAACGCAGAACCATATTATTGGAATTGCTAGGAAAATATATATGAAAACAATTTAATCTTCACAGTTGTTCGTGTACGATAAAAATCTAATCCAACACAAGTATTGCATTTTTAAGAAAACGTTTACACACTACAAACAAGTTTGCATGTGAATAGAGATGCTACAGAAGTCAATTGTGGCGTATATATAAAGCAATCATTCATTACCTACATGAACTTCGCTAGCTATAATGAGTTTTTAAATTATAATAATCTATACGTTGTTGACATGTCACTGCAATATAATAAAACTGAAATCAGTATTTTGTTTTTAAATCTACAATGACTCAGATATTTTAAAGTACATAATACATTTTAAGAACGTACGCGGTAGTTTTTGTTATTTTTTATTACATATAACATAATGTTTGATAGATCCATCTTTTGCTGATATAAAAATTAAAAAATCGAGGGTGACGGTTGTTCTGTTTTGTTTCACTGAGCTTAAGTGAAAAAAATGTTGAAAAGAATGTAATTCTCTGTGTCCATTTATAATTATGATTACAATTGTATTTAATATCATAAAACATCAAATGAATATCAACAAAGTTTATTGGAAAATATAATTGTTTTTTTTTATAAAACAATAAGCATAGCATTTACCAAAGAACAACTCAAAGAAGAAGGCATCGGATCTCCACTAAGACATAAATGAACTAAACGACTAAAATGATAATTCTGGACTGTTACAAATATTTCACTATAGCCATTTAGTTAAAGCTGCGGTGACATATTCGTACGCAAGAGAGCATATCAAGCGGTGCACCTTTTTGGCGTATGAAAACATACAAAGCGGTGACACTTTCGGGCACACCCTAAACGGTGATAATGCCGGGCGCCCTGGAGCATACCTAGCGATGAGTCTTTTTTGCGCATAAGAACATACCAGGCTGTGACGCATCCGGTTACGCGGGACAATACCAGGCGGTGACAATGCGGGCGCACGGAAACATACGAAGCTTATATTTTCAGGCGTACTCGAGAATACCAGGTGTTTCCCAAATCGGGCGCACTATAACATACCAATAGGCGACACTTTCGCGCGAACGGGAGCAAACCAAGCGGTGACAATTTTGGGCACAAGGGAGCATTTAAGCTGTGACACTTTTGTGAAAATACCAAGCGGTGAGACTTTCGCGCTCACGGGAGATTATCAACCGGTGACATTTTCGCGCACGGGAGCATACCAATTTGTAACACCATCTGGCTCAAGGCAACACAACAGGCGGTAAAACATCCCGATGCATGGAAACATACCAGGCGGTGATACTTTCGGGCGCACGGGAACATACCAGGCGGTGAAACTTCCGGGTGCAAGGGAACATGCCAGGCGATGATAGTTTCAGTCACTATGGAACCAGGCGGTGAAACTCCCGTTTGCGCGGAAACATACCAGGCGGTGATACTTCCTGGCGTACGGAACATACCAGGCGGTGATACTTCCGGGCGCATGGGAACATACCAGGCGGTGAAACATCCGGCTGCAAGGGAACATACCAGGCGGTGAAACTTCCGGGCGCACGGAAGCATGCCAGGCGGTGAAACTTCCGGGCGCACGGAAATATACCAGGCGGTGAAACTTCCGGGTGCACGGAAACATACTAGGTGGTGATATTTCCGGATGCACGGAAACATAACAGGCGTTGAAACTTCCGGTGACACGGAAACATATCAGGCGGTGATACTTTCGGGCGCACGGGAACATACCATGCGGTGAAACTTCTGGACGCATGGAAACAAACCAGGCGATGATACTTCCGGGCGCACGGAAACATACCAGGCGATGATACTTCCGGGTGCACGGGAACAAACAAGGCTGTGAAACTTCTGGGCGCTCGGAAACATACCAGGCGGTGATACTTCCGGGCGTACGGAACATACCAGGCGGTGAAACATCCCGATGCACGGAAACATACCAGGTGGTAAACATAACGGGATACGCACGGGAACATACCAGGCGGTGAAACATCCGGCTGCAAGGGAACATACCAGGCGGTGAAACTTCCGGGCGCACGGAAGCATGCAAGGCGGTGAAACTTCCGGGCGCACGGAAATATACCAGGCGGTGAAACTTCCGGGTGCACGGAAACATACTAGGTGGTGATATTTCCGGGTGCACGGAAACATAACAGGCGATGAAACTTTCGGTGGCTCGGAAACATATCAGGCGGTGATACTTTCGGGAGCACTGGAACATACCAGGCGGTGAAACTTCTGGGCGCATGGAAACAAACCAGGCGATGATACTTCCGGGCGCACGGAAACATACCAGGCGATGATACTTCCGGGCGCACGGGAACAAACCAGGCTGTGAAACTTCTGGGCGCACGGAAACATACCAGGCGGTGATACTTCCGGGCGTACGGAACATACCAGGCGGTGAAACTTCTGGGCGCACGGAAACATACCAGGCGGTGATACTTCCGGGCGTACGGAACATACCAGGCGGTGATTCTTTCGGGCGCACGGAAACATACCAGGCGAAGATACTTCCGGGCGCACGGAAACATACCAGGCGGTGATACTTTCGGGCGCACGAAAACATACCAGGCGATGATACTTCCAGGCGCACGGAAACATACCAGGCGATGAAACTTCCGGGCGCACGGAAACATACCAGGCGGTGATACTTCCGGGCGTACGGAAACAAGCCAGGCGGTGATACTTCCGGGCGCATGGAAACATACCAGGCGGTGATACTTCCGGGCGCACGGAAACATACCAGGCGAAGATACTTCCAGGCGCACGGAAACATACCAGGCGGTGATACTTCCGGGTGCACGGAAACATACCAGGCGATGATACTTCCGGGCGCACGGAAACATACCAGGCGATGAAACTTCCGGGCGCACGGAAACATACCAGGCGATGAAACTTCCGGGCGCACGGAAACATACCAGGCGATGATATTTCCGGGCGTACGGAAACAAACCAGGCGGTGATACTTCCGGGCGCACGGAAACATACCAGGCGCTGATACTTTCGGACGCACGGAAACATACCAGGCGGTGATACTTCCGGGCGCACGGAAACATACCAGGCGGTGATACTTCCGGGCGCACGGGGACATACCGAGCGGTGATAGTGTCGGTCACTATGGAACACCAGGCGGTGAAACTTTCGCGTGCACAAGAGCATGCCAAATGGTTACACCCTCTGGTGCACGGAACAAATCAAGATATGGCACTATCGGCCATACTTAAACATACAACTCTGACGACATATCCTGCTGAATACCAAACTTGAATATTCCAAGCGCGTGAGAATTTCGGGCGCTCTTGAAAATACAAGGCGGATGACACTTATCGGTGCACAGGGACATAATAGCGATACGCGGATACGTTTACAAGTGAGAGGGTCCAAGAAGCAGATGGAATTTCCTTGCGATGCGCGGACCTGGTAGACGAGACGTCGTATTGTGCGATGGCAATCAGCGGGTCGGATATCGGAACCACCTGTCGGGCAGACAATTTATGACAAGACAAATTATAACATTTTCATGTACATATTTCTTTGTGATTTTTTTTATTAAATTTAAATTTATATCATATTTTTTCGTATGTTAAGAATTCTAAACTTAATACGGCTAGTTTTTAACACTACTTTGTTTAAGTAGTTCGACAAATTTGAACATATCGACTGTTCAGTTCAATTCAATGTTACAAACGTTTTCAGGAAGAAGAAAAGACTGAATTTTTATTGCTGCTTGTTTAGATATGTCATACGTTGTTTTTTTTTAATAATTTTATTTTGCAAAACTTAATTAAATATTTATGAACGTCATCATATAATGAAATTTAATCGCGACATTACATATGTTTTAAGATAGAACAGTTAGATTATTTATGAACACTGTATTGAATATGTCGTACAGACAAACACAAAAACACATAATACAGTAATATATTTTTTTAGAATGCACCCACATGAATATCAGGGCAAGGCTTTGAGTCATTTTGCGAATAAAGCGTTTGTTAAGGATTATATACACCTCATGATATAACCCTTACAAAGTCGCAATTGTTTTCATGTTTCCATTAAAAATAATAGAAGGGTTACGTTGAATTGTTCAAACAGCGTTGATCGTGCGGAGATTAAACTTAAGCAGCGCATAATAAGAGAATTTCGTGAAATTGTGATCGGTACAATCTTATCTATCCTTGAAATCGGTACTAGCTGTCACAATCCACTATTCTGTCACCTCAACTGTATAGCGTGTTATCTTACCTTTATTATGGTTGTAATTTGACCTTCCATTCACGATATGAATATTGATATATGTCATCTATATCTAACGGAAAGTCTCCAAATCGCTTCATAACCGGGTTTCAAGTTAAGCGTGGGATAAGGGTTACAATACTTAATTCAATATCAAAATCAGTATCGATATATACCTATCATTTTCGATTTAATCGGATTCATGTCTCGCTCGTAAGTTTACGTCACCAGTTAAAAGTACCTCTCCATTCTTTCGATTTCGATAACAATATCACAATCAATATATTGAACATACACGAAGAATGAGCAGGGGAATTTTCCGATGCAATATATATAACATCTAGACATGCATATGATTCAATATATAGAAACCTCATCTAATTTAAGCCTAACAAAACAATAAATGTCTCGAGCCATTCGCTCTTTAGTGTTGCAATTGTAAATTGTTCATGGAATTGTATATTTAGTCAAACTCATTCTGCTTTATGTTAGATTTTCAATGTCATTGCCACTCAAATCACACGTCATTTGGCTTACAAAATTGCTGTGTGTTGTTCTAATTTGTCAATAGAAAAAACAATGCATGGCACTGTTTTATGTATTTGTAGAGTTTAGACTGATTCTTATCTACTGACTTCAAAATCTCACACATTGATGGCAAAATATCAGAGCCTTGTGGCGGACATGGCGTCGCCTTAGGTACAACACAATCAATGGAAAGTGGGTATAATTTATCCATTTTATGAACCGAAAGAAGGATTTCTAGACGTATACATCCATTCCAACAAACGCGATTATTTTTAGGTTTTAAAGCGCAAAAAGACGGATTTCTACCTTGTTACCACCAGATATATTCTAATTTGCATAGAAACAATATGTTTCTTATTTATACTCTTATTTACTTTCATTTCAAGGCGTGTGGCTTTAAGATTATCATGATACATGTATACATAAATACAGAATCAATACGAAGGATAAAATGTGTGATTATTGCAGTATGGCATCAACTGATTTGAAAGCAAATGTAATTGTTTGTCCTTAAACTGTAGCAATCATACCATTATATTGAACTGTAATAGAAATACAAACTGCTTCTACCTGCAAATATACTGTATACGGCCTAAGGCACATACATTGGAATTGATTTTTAAGGTGGTAGTGCGCGTTTATATACACATATCAGATAAAGTTTTAAAAAAAAACAATACTATAGCGCTATAGAAGATCGCCTTTTAGTAACAGTTTTTAATGTTCCAAATAAATTTGACACTACGATGACTTCCGCCATGCACATGTGAGATATAATTTGTGCTCATGTGTGCTCATGTTTTTTTAATTACAGTTTATCATTTGTAGTATAATTCATTTGTTCTGCTTTGAAGTAAAATAGTGTATATACACAGAGTAACGTTTGCAGATTTGCCAATAAACTATGTACTAATTAAACTATGTACTGAACATTTATTCTAGATTTTTTAATGATCCTATTTAATTTCCAAAGTGAATTGTTCTTCTGCAAATCTCTGTTGTAGACAGTAATCAACTTAATCTGTTAAATGGGTCCTTTGCTTATCTTTTGTTTTCCTTATTAATATGTATTCAAATGTTTTACGTTTTTTTTCTCACGAATTCAAAATACACGTTTACCATTACGTAAATTAAAGAAATTGTCCTAAAAAAACTGGCATTAAAAATCACTTGATTATGTGACTTATATCTGAGATGGTGATACATTTTAATTTTTCAAAGATGATATGAATTTTAGTATAATTGTTTATCCAAATGCATGATTGGTTTCATAGCACACTTGAAAGCCTATAAATAACTGCAACAATTTGAACATGTAAACAATTAAACTCCAGTTAAAGCTGTTATCTTGAAGATTAAGATCCTAATAATGACTAATGTGATAGTTTTGCTTACGTCGTTTAAGTCCAACCAGATACTAAATAGATAATTCATTACAATTTATAAGTTATCAATAAAATACGTTTTTTTCCAGAAAAAACACAATCTTACACATTTGTTCTATTATAATGATTTGTAAACAAAGAGAACATACCTTCGCACCATAAGCTCTTTTATGAATACATAACGATTAATACCCGGCCATCTACCAGTATCGTATGCAGTGAGCCCCGGCAAATGTCACATTACATTGAAGTTGTGAAATAGGAGAACCCATGGCTTTTGTTTTGTATATTTGAAATATGCATTGAAATGATACACAGGAGTGGACCGGTTTTATGGATTTACAAAGCAATTGTTTCAAAAAAAGGATATTTGCTCTAAGCCTTTAAGTTTGCGGTTAGTATTTTGCTTTACTTAAACGTCACTAGCTAGAAGCATAATTAGCCATATTGTTGTTATCTTATCGTCCCTCACTTAATTAGGAGAGTGGTGATTTGGATGGCATTTTATTTCATCATGATAACATTTTTCTTAAAGTTCCAAAAATGTTTTTGAAGGAAAGCGAGACTTTGAATAATATGCCACGAAACCAAATTGTTCAGTAAAACGCTTATTGAGGAACCAAAATCATATTAGTGCTTTAAAGGAGTTGCTCATATAATAATAAATAAGCAACTACAACAACTTCAACTACAAAACTCATTAATGAAAGGCACAAGTAATTAAATACTCAAGATTGTGACAAAAATGCATTCAGTGATTGAGTAGACTGTATAGTTGTTCATTCCATGGTTTAAGGCAAGAGCATGAGTATTGGGTTGTAAATTAGATATAACTACATAATATTGTGTTCGTTGTTATTCACATAGTGTTAAGAACTGGCTAAAAATACATATAATCGCAATCTGCAAACGTAATAATTTGCACTTTCAAACTGACATATCAAATATTAAAACAATAAAGCAAGGTAAATTCAAAATGAACTGTTTCCTTACCTTAAAAAACAGCTAAGTTTATTTATAGTTGTTATGTCCATTCAATTACCTCGTTGATTTAATAGCTCGAACATACACATGGCATTTATAGCGAATGCACAAGGCCGTCACTTGAGGCGAATTGTGTGCTATTAAACGAGACCGCCGCTTTTGTAACATAAGTATCCGGTTAGTTGAAAAACATGGGCACCAGGGTTTTTTTTTTCTTTATATGTCTATATATGGCTATAGAAAAACCTTTTTAACACTCTGGAGGCCACATTTATTGCCCCGTCTTCATGAAACTTTGTCAAAAATGTGTCCAATGATATCTCGGACAAGTTCGAAAATGGTTCCGGTTGGTTCAAAAACATGGCCAGGCGGCGGGGCATTTGTCCTTATATGGCTATGGTAAAAACATGTCAACACTCTAAGTCACATATATAGTCCAATCACCATGATAAAAAATTGTTATGTGATTATGAGTTTTCTTCAGAAACATTAATGCCCGGCCTCATACATGTTTGTTGTCTGCATAACTGCATAATATAAGCTGTTTTCTTCCAATTTGTTATTTGTAATATCAACAACTTGCTTAATATGTGTTATGTTTTATAAATTGCTTAATTTGTGTTATGCCAGGTGTATTGATATTTGTTTATGAATTATGAAGTTTTGATGAAATATCATTTAACTGTAAAAACTATGTTCATGTATTATTTTATTACACAGGCTAAAATTGTTACTACAAAGGTTTATGAAGAGACTGTATCACATAAATGGTTGCAAAGGCTCCTCTGTAGAAGCCGGGGCACATTTCATTTACTTAATCGTAATGTACATGAGAGGACATACTTTCCAAGATTAGATGATGCTTTTTTACAACATACGGAATTCATATGTTCTTTTCATTAACTTTTGTTTTCTGGAAACTCATACACAACTGACTAAGTAATGTCCTGAACAAATTCACTGTCACAATGTTCATCATAATCGGTATACCTAGAAGTAAATCCAGACTTGTATCCTCGTCATCCCATGACACAAAATCCGTCTAAGACATGGTGAAGAGACACAGAAAAGTAACTAAATAACTGGATCGATATGCTCAATATCGGAGAATGGCACAGTATACGGGTCTGAAGATTTCTATACATAAACTCAAGGTGGTAATGTTATAATTGGTAAAATCGTGCATTGAATTTAGCGGTCATTAAAGCGAACAATGAACACAAACAGACGATTTGAGCAGACCAAGAATAGATGCTCTCCATAAGAAGACACATTTGTTCAGAGCTTTATTCAAAATATACTGTTAGTAAATGGCATTCGGATTTATCAAATTTAAACGCTGCAATTAAAATGAAAAAACAAAAATCTTATTAAAACAACCAATTATTAGTTGTTTGTCGTAAGATTCTGATCGCCTCTTAATTTTAATTTATCGTATTTCGAAGGCCATCTTTAAATACCGGTTATCATTGTTTTTTTGTTTTTTCAAACTGGAGGCGAATAAAATTGCTAAATACAGCAATGCGGTGTGTGATTTATTTTAATTGACACATTACAATTGTGTGATAATACCGCATACATTCTCTTTTAATAATACATAACAATTTATTTGTTTCAAATCGCAAAAACTTAAACGCGAAAGCGTGTTTCAGAAATGTTGATAAGCGTGTTAACTACCGTAGCAACCGACAAACAGTTGCGCGCTTATCTCGCCGAAACCCGCGACGTTCGATAGTTTGCCGATATTTGGCGAGTTGCCTATCGCTGTTATTTACGTCTCTGATAAAAAAAAAACATGTCTGCGCACCATACGCTCCTTTACGAAAGCATTACGAGTCATAACCGGCCGTCTACCACTATCGTATGAAATGAGCCCCGGCAATCTCACATTACATGTATATTGAAGTCGTGAAATAGGATAACGCATTGCTTTAGATTTGTCTTGTTGAAATCGGCCTTCAAATGATATAAAGGTTAAGTATCCTGCTTTACTTAATCGTTACCATATCGTAAGTTTAATATTAGCGGTGTATTAAGGAGAGTGGTGAATTGGATGACTTGATATTTTATTTCATTCTTAAACTGAGATGGAGAATTCGAATAATATACCACGAAACCAATTTTTTTTAAGATGATGTTACAATAAAACGCTAATAGAGGAACCAATCATATTGTTGCTTTAAGGGAGTTGCTTATATAAAAATAAATAAACAACTACAACAACTTCAACTACAAAACCTACCAATGAAAGGCATAACAACAAGTCATAAAATACTCCAAATAAGTGACAAAAAAACATTCAATGATTGAGTAGACTATATATTTGTTTAATCCATGGTTTGATGCATGAATATGCGTATTAGGTTGTAAATTAGATATCAACTACTAAATATTTCGTTCGTTTTTATCCACATAGTGTTAAGAACTTGCTAAAAAATACATATAATCGCAATATGTAAACATAATAATTTGTACTTTCAAACTGACATATCAAATATTAAAACAATTAAGCAAGGTAAAATTGTTCAAAATGAACTTTGTCCTTACCTTAAAAACTGCAAAATTATTTTAAGTGTCCATGTCCATCCCACGACAATGTCCCGTTTATTGAGAATTCGACAAGACCGCCACTTGAGGCGAATTGTGTGCTATTAAACGAGACCGCCGCTTTTGTAACATAAGTATCCGTTGTTATCTTAAAGGTGTGATAAACTGGTATGAAGGACATTTTAAAACAGGTTGACCAGATTACATGGAAAACTAAGTTTAAAAATAAATCGGAAAGAACGTGTAACTATCGTTGTCGTAGTCGTTTAGATCCGGGATGATCCGTGAAGATAACGTGTTGGTTCTCGCTTATATGGGATTAGTCGGGTTTTTGTTGTGTTGGTAAGTAGCGCTGTCGGGACTGTCCGGGACAGTCCCTATGAGCGTGTTGATTGCGTGTTGCGGCCGGGGTTGTTAGTGTTAGGTCCGTGTCTTGTCATGGGTGATGGTCTTTGGAAGATCATTTACGTTCAAAGATCCCTAAAGTCTAGGGATCGTCCCGGATTTACTGCCGATTTCACCCGTGCTTATTTGGGATTGGGGTCTAGTATTTCTTTAGCTTATTATGTTAAGTACACAAGAGTGATGGATAAAACGAGTTGAAGAATTTCCGTGTCCAACATTCAAAAGTATTTATTTTCCATGGAGCAACAATAAATGAAAGACATTCGTCGTGTTTTTCTTCAATCTGTTCGTAGTTTTAATTTAAATATATTATAACACTCGGCATGCCGATATAATGCGAATCGATTTAACATAATTATGTTCAATTTGGCATGTTAAAAAACATTCATTTAACAAATCAACATACCAGATGCAATATAATTGGAATTAAGTAATTAATTGTACAATATCACACCATGCACATTGTGCACTTCAGGTTGTAGCGCGGTAGAGACGATCAAGCCATGGTGAAAGGATATTTTAGATCACGAAAAGCACTTAGTTTGCCAACAATAGCCGAAGTTCTGTCAAATTAGCTGTCGCTTCACGTATGGCTTTGTCCGGTTTGGGTGCCTGTTTAACAAGCGCCTGTTAAGCAACTAATGGCTAGATAACAAGTAAAGAATTATGAAATAATAATACAAGCCAGAATGCTTAGCCAATAAAGTAAGCATAGCGTTCATAATAATAACATTATCATTATCAACAGCAGCAACAAAAGCATCGTCATCATAATCAGCAGAAGTAGAAGCACCACTATAATCATTTTCTACGACAACAACACAAACAACCTACATATCATCAAATTTTTTAACATAAACATGAACAGTATTGTTATTTTAAAAAGCACATTTAATGCAATATTTCATCATGGCCTGGAGTGTGAGTTATGCAAGTCAGATTTTATTTACAGGTCCTGAAAGCGTCATTGCAAATGTCCTATGGGCGGACCTTTACAATGGTCTGGAAGCAATATCTTCACTTTATTGAAGTGTACGTAAAGAATATATACTGGTTGACCTCAAATACAAAGGTCTATAATAGGTCATGCACTAGCATTTAGAGAATATTTGCCACAAATTGTTTTTGCGTACATGAAAAAAATTAAATAAATTACGTTAATAAAAGGATAAAGGTACCATAGATAAAATGTCGTGTACTTGTGCAATTCATAACGTATACTAGTATATATTCTAAGCACAACCTTTAGATTGTGCATGTTCATGGTCGAATGTGTTCACTTTAAGAGCTACACTCATATTAGCCTCGGTTTAATGTATGTGCGTAAAGTGTCGTTCCAGATTAGCCTGTGCATTCCACACAGGCTAACCAGCGACGACACTTTCCGCTTTTATGGAATTTTTCGTTTAAAGGAAGTTTCTTCTTAGCAAACATCCAGTCTAGGCTTAACGTGTCGTCACTGCGGACTGCACAGGCTTATCTGAGACGACATTTTACGCACATGCATTAAGTCGTGTTTTTCCAGAACGAGGTACATGTAAACAAATGAATGACTAGTTTAAAACCAATTTAAATACACCATTAAGTCTAGGAGAGTATTTTTCATGTTACTGAAATGTGTCACGAATCTGCATCCAGTATCGAATCGATGTTTTAAATGTCATGTTTTGTCGAACATGTTTCGAAATTTAAGTTTATTTTTTTTTAAGTGTATTTATGTGTCTAAATTCCATTGATTATGCGTCCGTTTATATAAATCGGACATAATATATATAATTATACTTGCGGTTACGTATACAAGATTGAAAAATCTTCTTTTATATATAGTGGAATTTCCAAACCAAAAATTCTGGTCTAATTTTGACTGTATTTTTGTTTAAGCTTAGGGTATTTAATTCAAAAATTGTTTCTATGATCATAACATAACACATTCACCTGTGTGGGTGAAATATGTGTTTGTGTCTGCATTATACTGTGCATGGATTGAATCTACCTTTTTTATATGTATACCTGTAGTATATTAAGTACATTTTACGTTTTCGAAAAAAACAACACTTTTATATACGAACAAATAAAAGCCACATAAATACTAAAACTCAACAAATAATTCGTTAAATATTTCGTATAATAACGTTAGCCCATACTTAATTAGTGTTCCTTTTAGCAATAGCCAAAATGTCAACGCTTGATGTGGAATGGTAACATAGATTTAACGAGATACACAATGCTCGTTTTTATTTTTAGGCATTTACGATTGGCGTCGGGAAGCGTTGGAAGGACGACGTAGTTTCCGTTCGCATTCGCACGTAAATGTTCTGATATCGTCGCGGTAAATTCACCTGGAATAAATTGTCACACACTATAAAAACGGGCATATTGTGTCTTTTCTAATCCATGAAACTAAACCACATTTAGCGTTGAAATTGTGGAACAATGATCTTTTAATAAGTTAACTTTATTTTACGAAATATTTTACGAAATAGTCGTTAATTTTAAGTATTTATGTGGCTGTAAAATTTAAACTAACATGAACATTTGTAATGCATGAAGGTGAGTAAAAGCTTCGTAACGAACTAACTTATATTTCCAGTTGGTCTGACGTCGGCGATCACGATCAAGGCGATCACGTGCTACTAATGTATGGGAGGAGCGTGCAACGATGACACGCTTGATCTGAGCCATGCGTCCGTTACGAAGAAAAGTGGATGTAAATCATGTTCAAAAAGGAAAGCCGGACCACGTAACGTTACATTTTTTAATAATGCTATTAGTGCGAGCAATGGGAACACGGGAATAAATGCATTTGCGTAAAGTGCCGTACCAGATTAGCCTTAGCAGTCCGCACAGGAAAATCAGGGACAACACTTATATTAACGTCGTATATATTTTTGTTTAAATGAAGTCTTTTCGAAGCAAAACTTCAATAGACGCGGAAAATGTCGTCCCTGATTAGCTTGTACGGACTGCACATGCTAATCTGGGACGACACTTTACGCACATACATTGAGCCAAGATTCTCCGGAGCGATGATCCATTATAGAATGACACGCAGACACCTTCAAAATTACTATTAAGTATTATTTCTTCACATATATTTAGGCTAACTGTAAGGCTATTTAGTGACTATGTTCGAAAGAAACTAAAAGACTTAAAACTGTTGATGGATAATCAAAAAAGTTTAGTGTTTGCACAAAAATATGGTCGGCCGGATGATAACAAATCAAAAACAGTTTTAACGCCGTACAAACAGTACGCGAGGTCTCTTTGAGCACACTAACTATAATGCAGCTTAAGTGTACAACCTAATTTTATTGTTAGAAAGAATTTAGATTACATATTGTCATTGGCCTTGTTCTCTTCATATATTGTTATCCAAAAACGTGGTCTTTTACAAACGACGCCATGTTTTTCCTGAAAATCGCAATGAAGCTTGATTCTGTTAGAGCACTGAAGGACAGATGTGTAAACTTCAAATAAATAAACAAATTTATGTATACGCCTACAATGCATGTATATGTTTATGTATTTTACATAAATGGATGGAAATTACGTTCAAAACCAAAAAAAAATAATTTTTGAATGCAATCGATATAACTTGGTCAAAGGCCGACCGCTTTAAAGGACGAGTTCTCCAAAGGATGAGTGCCTATTTACACTCTGTCGAGTCCTTATCGTTAAACCCTACTCCCAATGTTTCGTATTAATTAATTAATGGGGCTTCACTTCGTGAAGTACGGTGGTCTTCGTAATAAGAAAAAAAATCGCAGTATGTGTTTTTTTTTCATACATCATAATGGAGGAATGCGTTTTGCGAAACCGGCAGAAATATTCACGCGAATTTATGATGTGATCATTGCATGAACCGATAGCCCGGACACTTTATTACTATCTATAGTTCAGTGTACAGACGCGTGGCCACTTTACCTACACCTTGTGCATTTACGGGAGTCATAATGATACTCTACGTACAATCGTGAAGTCGCTGTACGGGCGCCATGTTGTTACTGTATTGTCACCGTTAACACACCTTTCTGCCCAACTACGGGTATATAAAAAAACGCACACATGAACATACAATTAACCCATTTATGCCCAGCGTCTAGAAAAAAGGCCTTGGCAAACAGCGTAGACATAGATGAGACGCCGCATCATGCGGCGTCTCATCTGGGCCTGCGCTGTTTGCTAAAAGGAATTTTTGTAAGAAATATTATAAATATAGAAATAAGTATACTAAACATCCCGTATTGTGGAAATAAATTGATCAAATTTAGAAGGATGGGAGAGTCCACTAGGCATAAATGGGTTAAGCTCAATAAAAAATAAACGTCATGTTTTCAGTTGCTGTTGAACGGGACTGTGTGAAAACGGTCAGTCTAACGGGTGTACGGAGACGTCTGCGTTCGGCTATACCGTTACACTTGATCGTCTTCATGACAACGGCTTTTGAATTTGCTTTTTTGCACATCCATGCTACTGTGACACCGATCTCTGTAACAGCGCTAGTCACGTGATCGTTTCCATGACCATGGTTGTTGGATTTGATGTCTTAAACTTCTTGGCTTAATTGCCATAGAATGGCTACATTTTCAACAGATCATATTTTCAGTATTATGTGATTGCAGTTTAAAGGGCATGATTTTTTTTTCATACCAATATTCAATTTTGTGAAATTGTAAAGAGACAAACAATGGAGAATTATTGAAACACTTTTTGTAGCTTGTGTTTTTTTTTATTTAAGCAGCTAAAAACATGATGTTGATGTTTCATATATTAGGTATGCATGAACTCTTTCAGTATATTAAACATAATATAATATATATTTTGTTTTGTTCGAAATTAAATATATAAACTGAACGTGCCTTTTAATTTGTATTGTTGATATGTTTGTTTGTTTTTTTAAGATTGAGGCTCGAAGTTTCTAATAGTAGTTCATACATATTACAGGGATATGTTTATTAACCTTACGCTATACTAGGTTAGCTTGTGTATTAGTACTAAGTGTATATTTCTAAGCCAGTAACTGACAATTGTCATTCTTTAAACAGATATAGTGTGAGAATTGCCATAGAAATGCCATAGAAATGATTGTATAACCAATCCGCACACAAGTTATATGTACGGATCGAACTCGTGATCGTCTGATTCGGCCCGGGTTATGGTGCGTTGTCAATATACATCCCAATTAATGCAGTCTTAAGTCTTCTTTATGTAGTTTGTTACTTGGCAGACAAACACAATCCTATATCATTACTATCTTTGTTTGGGATAAATATGTAACAGTCAATATGGTGATATCTGACACTTTCAACGCACTTGTGAACGATAAAACAAGACACTATTAAACTGGTATCCTAACATTTAAACTTTATTATCTATCTAGTGTTTGATTACATGAGATATTTCATGTGATGAGCAAAGTACTAAATATTAACCTCATAGATAAATTTACAGCTGAACTATATGAGGATAGGCACAAAATATGACGCTTAATTTTTGTTAACGTCCACAGCTATGCAAACTTGAGTAATCCGTCTCTTTTCGCTGTTTTTAATGGTTATGTGTCTTTCGACACAGGGACGCAAAGATCAATAGGGAACCAACAAGCCATAAATCGAACCAATTAACGTGACACATTAAAGAAACATGATCTAAAGGTTTTGAAGCTTTAGCTCTGACAAAGTCTGGACAATGTTTTCCATATAATAATGTTCATTTTAGGTGATATTAAATACCACTACTAATTCGGAAGACAACAAATATTAATCGGAATACAATAGGTATGGGCACTATTGTTTTATTAACAGCCTGTTGAAGAGTAAGATAATTTATGTTATTTTTCTGCGTCAGCCTAAATGAAATTATAAATAGTGTTAGCGCACTTGCATGAAATGTTAAAATTCAATAATGAATTTCAGACTTTAGCGACATCTATTAATACTACTGTTATTCAAAATAACAGTCCTTGAAATTGAAGCCCACACTGAACCATACATGAGATAATGATTAGGTCTTAAATTGAATTGAATACGTTACCTACCTTATCTGGAACGTTATCAAATCTGTACAACTACGTGCCATTAAGGCGATTGTAATGTATGTTTGATTAGCAAACACCAAGTGGCAGACAACTATCGAATTGACAGTAATTATCAAATCGATCTCTGTTGTGAACTGTACAATACTGTTATCAATTAATGATTTTGCCATAAGGTTATTGCTATTTGGGTCACTCTGCTCTAATTTACTTATTGGTTTTGTATTACATTTGTATCTTAGTGACAATCGCCATGCGCAATATAAAAAAAGTCGATTTATTTTTACATTTCTAATGTAAAGATTATTTCCGTGCAACATATATTTTAATGTATGTGTTGCTGTTCTTTTAAATTCTCTCAAAAAGATCAAGCTTGAGCATGTCGTAATGTTATTCATTCGATAATCATTATTGTTTTCAAGAGTCAATGAAATATATGTGTTATGCTTTCTCGAATAAAAAATATGTGTTAACGAAAACACTGTTTTATAACAAGTCAGTGCTGTTCATTACCCGGCAATTGATAATGTGACTTCCTTAATTGAATATTATCATCAAATGTCGATTTAAATGAAATATTCTTCAACAAGAATATATATATAAAAATAAATAAATAAATTTATATATATATATATATATATATATATATATATATATATATATATATATATATATATATATATATATATATATATATATATATGTATTCATTAATATCATCATCAACAACTGCTTTTTCAATAAATGTATTACGAAAATCGAATCTATGAAAACCACTTTACGTGTTGGTTGTCCAAATCGGTGTACACCATCCGGTCGTAGGTGATCAGGCGTATGTTGATCGTGTGGGTGGTAGCGATGTTCCATGCTCTTACCACAATCTTGTGCAAGGAACGAATCCTGAACGAGAACAATGCTATCTATGCATATTAAGCTAATTTATTTAATTATGTGTCTATAACGTGAACTTAATGTTTCATGTTTAAAATACAAATTTGACATCTGATCATTTTCAGATTGATATTCCGGATGTTCGTCTAGTCGTCAACTGTTTTTTAACTGTTAATAAATCTGACACACGAGTCTTGGTGACTGGTTTTCATTATGGTACTCAGGTGATGAGCAGCCCTTTATTCTTACACTTACCTGGTGTATTTACCTTCAGGGGGAGGGGTTGATTTCTCCTCCTTTCAGCTGATATCTTACCTTTCAATGTAAAATTTAGTTTATAAATATAGCAGCCCTTTTTAGCTCACCTGAGCAGATGTTGATCATAGTGAACGTATGCGATCGCCTTTTGTGCGGCGTCAACATTTGCCTTGTTAACACTCTAGAGGCAACTTTTATTGTCAGAACCTAAGGAAATTTAGTCAGAAGATAAGTGCAAATGATATCTTGGACGAGAATGAAAATGGTTCCGGTTGGTCGCTGCCAGGGGGCGGGGAATTTTTCCTTATATGGATATATAAGGCTATAATAAAACCTTGTTTAAACTCTAGAGACTACATAATCACTTATTGTACAATCTCCATAAAACTTGGTCATTAGATTTGTCCCAATATCTTGGATGCGTTCAAAAATGGTTCCGGTTGGTTGAAAAACATGACCATCAGGGGGTGGGGCATTTTTCCTTATATGGCCATAGTAAAACCTTGTTAACACTCTAAAGACTGCATTTATTGTCCGATCATCATGAAATTAAATAAGAAGACTTGTCCTAATAATATATTGGACCAGTTTGAAAATGGTTTCAGTTGCTTGAAAAACATTGCTGCCGGGGGGTAGGGAATTTTTCCTTTAATGGATATATTTGGCTATAGTAAACCCTTGTTAACACTCTAGACGCTCTTTTTATTGTCTGATCTTCATGAATCTTCTGGTTGTTCTAATTATATATCTTGGATGCGTTAAAAAATGGTTCCAGTCGGTTGAAAAACATGGCCGCCATGGGGCGGGGCATTTAACCTTTCATGGCTTAAAATGAACCTTGTTATTACTCTTAAGGCCACATTTATTGTCCGATCATCATAAAACTTGGTCAGAAGATCCAATGATATCATGGACCAGTTCGAAAGTGGTTGTGGTTGCTTGAAAAACATGGCCACCAGGGGGCGGGGCATTTTTCCTTACATGGCTTAAGATAAACCTTGTTAACACTCTAGAGGCCACATTTATTGTCCGATCATTATAAAACTTGGTCAGAAGATCCAATGATATCATGGACCATTTCGAAAGTGGTTGTGGTTGCTTGAAAAACATGGCCACCAGGGGGCGGGGCATTTTTCATTATATGGCTATAGTAGAGCCTTGTTAATACTCTCAAGGCTACATTTATTGTCATGAAAGTAGGTAAGAAGATTTTTCCCAATGATATCTTGGACGAATTGGCAAATGGTTCTGGTTGATTGAAAAACATGGCTGCAAGGGGGGGGGGGGGCATTTTTCCTTATATTGCTATAATAAAAACTTGTAAAACCCTATAAGTCACATCTTTTGTCCAATTTTCATGAAACTTGGTCGAAAGATTTGTTCTAATGATATCTTCGAAGAGTTCAAAAGAGGTTCTGGTCTGTTGAAAACATGGTCGAAAGGGGCCAGGCATTTTTCCTTATATGGCTATAGTAAAACAGTGTTTACACTCTAAAGGCCACATTTATTGTCTGATCATCATGTAACTTGGTGAAAAGATTTTTCCAATACCGGTAATATTTTGGGCAAGTTCGAAAATGGTTCCAGTTGCTTGAAAAACATGCCCACCAGGGGGAGGGTCATTTTTCCTAATATGCCTTTTGTAAAAACTTGATATCACTCTAAATATGGTTCTGGTTGCTTGAAAAACATTGATGCCAGGGGAGGGAAATTTATCCTTATAAGGCTATAGTTAAACCTTGTTAGCACTCTAAAATCTACATTTATATTTCACCTGTCATGAAACTTGGTAAGAACAATAATTGAGCTTATATCTTGGGCCACATAGAACAGGTCAGTTCACTTTTATCTCAGGTGAGCGACTTTTGGCCTTTTAGGCCTCTTGTTTTGAAACTTACCTGTAATTGTTATTATCTTTCGGGGGGGGGGTTTACACACCACACCCATTTTTAGGTCACTAGGTCAAAGGTCAAGGTCACGGAACTCTAAAAAAAAAGTTTTCATTTATTACAAAAATGCACCCGCAGCCAAGCGTTGGCACCCGTTATTCGATGCTCTTGTTTTATAAATATAGCAGTCCTTTATTTTACACTTACCTGTATGTATTTATCCTTCGCGAGGGTGTATTCTCCTCCTGTCAGCTGATTTCATACCTTTAAATGTAAAACTTATTGTGTACATAGTTCCTAACTGGAAACTTATACAAATGAGCCTCGCTCTGTGAAAAAGGTGTTTAACGCAGTCCCCACAGGCTAATCAGGGACAACACTCTCCGCCTTAACTGGATTTTTGCTAAAAAGAGACTTTCTTTAAATGAAACAAGAAATATCTTTAAAAAAGATATACGGCGTAAATAGTTTAATGAATGAGATCAAGTATAGCGAATGTCTTTTTCTGTGCAGTTCTTAGCTGCATCACACGCAGTACGGGATGTTACGGGGAGTTTTCGCGGCTTATTTTACATTATAACATATTGCTGGTCATAAACCTATAGATACAAAACAGAAAACCAAAAGAAGAATGGAAGTGAAATTTAAACATATGAGTCAAGCGGCCACACGAGAAGTATCCGTATTTATAGGCGCGTTCTTCGAACAAACCTGTTTTAGTGGTTTGTCGGGCATTGCTATTTGATTCGATTATTAACAGTATCAATTATCATCGTGCTAATGCTTAAAGTGATATTATGGGCATTTTGCACTGTTGAATTGAGCTGAAAAGAATTAACAGGTCAAAATAGTTAGTTAAAATGTGGTTACTGATTAATTATCTGCAACTCACCTTGCTACCAGTTGTTTATAAAAATATATTTTATATTCGATATTCTTACGTGACCCACCCAGTCCTGTAAGCTGAAATGATCCGTAAAACAATTTCGTGTCTTTGTGTCGTATGAACAAATCTGCACTAAAACTAAATTTAGGTTCAACTCGTGAACGCATGATCAGTTGTCAAACGAAAGTACGGTTGATATTCAAATGCATTATTTTTCTCTTTCTGGTATATTGTTTTAGTATGATGATGCTGCATTAATTAATATAAGTGTATATGAAGTAGAAACATCAAAAATAATCAACGGTTGCGATAGACACCTATAAACTGTTACATGCTCATAATATCACTTTAGTACATTAGGCAATATGGACGAATAATTATTGTTAAATTTATCAACAATAATATTTATCATTGTATTGTTGAAAACACATTAAGAATCTATTATTTACATACCATAATTATATTGCTGAATATCTTCATTTAACATATTTCTGGTCTAAAGAAAATTCCAGGTCACCTAGTTCACGGATAGCGTCTTTATTATATAACGATTATTTTACTGGCCGCCAACTCCGGTGATGACCTGTATATAAACTCCGAATGTCCGCGAATTGACCCGATATACCTCGCGGGTTGAAATGCAATGCTTTAAAGTGAGGCCTCGCTTCCATTGCTCTTTATACTTTTACATGTTAACATGTTGACAGGAATAAGGAAGTAAGTACTAAATATGAGAACATAGCCTTTTAAGTATAAACGCTCTTGCGCTGGTAATACTCTGAAAATAAAAGGTGTACGCACAAACTGTATTGATGTCGAGAATTGAGTGTAAAACTGTTCTATCTATTAAGCCTTTTCATTCGAGATAAAATTGTTTCATACAGTAAAACAGTGTTACAAAGACGCGGATATGCTTCCAATGTTCTGGTGGTATACTCAAATCAGCCAATGGAATAAATGAAGTGTATTCATTCGTACCTAGCCGCGGGAAATTTTATTGGACACTTACAAAGGTCAGGCTTAGGTGAAAAGCTGGCTTAATACAGCTTACGCCGAAAAATATCATAAAAGCAAAAAGTGTCATTCCTGATTAGTCCGTGCTGACACTTGACGCAGTCAATTAAACACCTTTTTTGTAGAGCACAGCCCAAATGAAGTTTAGCTATGTAAGTGAGGTTAAGCATTTTCCTCACATTAGGTATATTTTTAGCTCACCTGAGCACAATGTGCTCATGGTGAGCTTTTGTGATCGCTTTTTATCCATTGTGCGGCGTCAACATTTTCCTTGGAAACACTATAGATGCCACATTTATTGTCCAATCTTCATGAAATTTGGTCAGAAGATTTGCCTAAACGATAACTTGGATGAGTTAAAAAAATGGGTACAGTTGCTTGAAAAAATATGGCCCCCAGGGGGCGGGGCATTTTTCCTAATATAGCTAAATATGGCTATAGTAAAACCTTGTTAAAACTATAGTGGCAACATTTATTGTCCGATCTTCATAAATGTTAGTCAGAAGAGTTTGAAAATGGTTCTGGTTGGTTAAAAAACCTTGCCCCCAGGGAATGGACCATTTTTTTATATGGCTAAAGTAAAACCTTGTTAACACCTTAGAGATCACATTTATTGTCCAATCATCATGAAACTTGGTCATAAGATTTGTCACAATGATATATTGGACGAGTTCGAAAATGGTTCCAGTTGGTTGAAAAACATGGTCGCAAGGGGGCTGGCCATTTTTCCTTATATGGCTATATATGGCTATGGTAAAACCTTGTTAACACTCTTGAAGCTACATTCATTGTCCGATCATCATGAAACTTGGTCATGAAGATTTTTTCCCAATACTATCTAGAAATAGTTTGAAAATGGTTCCAGTTGGTTAAAAAACATGGCCACCAGGGGTTCTGGCATTTTTCCTTATATGGCTTTATATGGCTAAAGTTAAACCTTGTTAACGCTCTTGAAGCCACATTTATCGTCCGATCTTCAGGAAACTTGGTCACAAGATTCGTCCCTAAGTTTTTTGATGAGTTCGGAAATGGTTCCGGTTTGTTGAAAAACATGGCCGCCATTCAGCGGGGCATTTTTCCTTACATGGTTATAGTAAAATCATATGACACCCTAGAGGCCAAATTTATGGTCTGATTTGTATGAAACATGGTTACAACATACGTCCCAATGACATCTTGATTGAGTTCCGAAATGATTCTGGTCTGTTGAAAAACATGGCCACCAGAGGGCAGGGCATTTTGCCTTATATGGTTAAACCTTGTTAACACTCTAGAGGCCACATTTATTTCACATCTTCATGAAACTTGATCAGAAGATTTGTCTAAATAATATCTTGTCCGGGCCATAACTTTGTCGTTCATTGTGAGATTTTAAAATCATTATTTGCACATTTGTTCAACATCATTAGACGGTGTGTCGCGCGAAAGAATTACGTCCATATCTTCAAGGTCAAGGTCACACTTTGAGTTCAAAGGTCAAAAATGGCCATAAATGAGCTTGTCCGGGCGATAACTATGTCATTCATTGTGAGATTTTAAAATCGTTTGCACATTTGTTCAACATCAATGGACGGTGTGTCGCACGAAAGAATTACGTCAATATATTCAAGGTCAAGGTCGCCACGACTAAAAATAGATATATTTTGAAACAAAGGGGGGTTAATTATAAACAATCAGTTCAATTTGAGTAGTCTCCCTTTATCAGACTTTTTTTTTCAATTTGAAAACCTTGTTTTGTGACAATTTTGTCCCTTGCTTCCTTTTATGGCTATAGTAAAAACTTGTTAACACACTTAAAGTCATAATTATAATCCAATTTTCATGAAGCATGGTCAGTACATTTGTTCTAATGATATCTTGAACAAGTTCAAAAATGGTTCTAGTTTCTTGAAAAACATGACCTAAATGGGGCGGTCTATATATTACTTTAGTAAAACATTGTTAACACTCTAGAGGTATATTTATTGCCTGATCTTAATTAAACTTGGTCAGAAGATTTATCACAACAATATCTTTGACGAGTTTGAAAATAGTTCTGGTTTAATGATATCTTGAATCAGTTTTAAAATAGTTCCGGTCTGTAAAAAAACATGGCCGCAACGGATCAGGGAATTTATCCTAATATGGCTATAGTTAAACCTTGTTAGCAATCTAACAGTAACATTTATATTTCACTTTTCATGAAAGTTGGTCAGAACGTTTGTTCAAATAATATCTTGGGGCTTCACAAAACAGGTCAGTTCCTTTGTATCTCAGGTGAGCGACTTTGGGCGTTTCAGGCCCTTAATAACACAATACATATCGTATGTGATCAGGAAAATAAAAAAATACAAAAATGAGACATTACACTGCGTAAATTGCAATAATACTACTTGTCGGTAGATTTTCAAAATACCTTGACTCAGGTACTAAAGTAGAACAGGTCAGGTGCACAAAAACCCTGATAGTAAGACAAAGTGGCAATAACTCAATACGCATGACTCTAAATGGCTTATACCAGGGACCTATTATTAGGCTATACAAACTTTATTTGTCTGTATAGGCCCCTGTTTATACTCAAAAGATATACATGCTTATATGGCTTTAAAATATTACCAACTCTCATTGAGACTAAATTATAATGCATCTAACGCATCAACACACTCAATTACTGTCATTCAAAATAACAAACACGGCAGTGACGCCATGCTTTAAATTACCCGATAAACATTTGCAAGGTGCCTGAACCACGTGACTTTTTCGGCTATGTGTGGGACAATCGGATGTAAACAAAACGTCGCTTCAGGTACGTTTCTGATAATTTCTTCATTATTTCAAAACCATTTTCAAAAAAACAAAGACGAGTGCCCGGGCATTGTCTAAAGACACAACTTTGTTAAGTTTGCGCTAAATTAATTAAGTAATTTTTCCAAAAAGTGCAACCGCGTGCTTGAAGACACACGAAGTGAAATGCTATGTGTGGTATATTTTTTATTCGATCAACAAAAACGTTGATTACAATGTTGTCGAGGGTTTTAAAAAATAGGGCGGACATTGTAATTCTTCATAGAGAAGCTACATACATTGTATGTTTGCGCAAATACATCTGATTCGGAGTGTGTGTATGAAAATGTAATGATGCTATGTGTGGGACAAATTTTTTAAATGCTTTGTGTGGTATACAAACTAAACTAGAGAATCGAAAGATTGACATTAACGTCAATAATATTTAAAGTCTGTCTGAATAACAAAAGTTGGTCAATAAACATTGTTGGTAGTGTTTTGAGCGCCTTAAATATGATAATCCTACGTTCATGTTACTCAAAATTATCATGATCGTCGATAACTTATATTCATATTCATATTAATAATTAACGAGATATATTCTGCTTCAGTTGATAATATTCGTTAAATTAGCTATAAATAAACAAAATCCGCGCATTCTGGTCGTTACTTACAATGTACGCTGTTACAGCGAGATTATACGATTTGTTATAGGTGTTAAATTGTAATATATTGATATAATATGTTACAATAACACAAAATAGGCAAGACAAATTATACATTGAAGGCGAATTTCATAAAATGCAGCAAAGAAGACACATAAGCGCCCCGAGTCGATTGTGACGAAGATATTTCGTACATATTTCCTACAATAACCAAAGCATTCGTTTTTTTCGTTAGTGTTCGTGTGTCGTATGAAAAGATACCGTTGCAGGAATTTAGAATGAACCGTTAAACTAAATTTAGATTCACATGGTACATGCTAATATACATGCTGGCGAATTCGACTGTACAGACATTTTCGATTTCATAATTAAAAATCTGGCTTATTTCGCATGTTTCGACACATGTTCTTTTTAACTTTTATTTATTTTATATTGAAATATATGTTTAATAAGTTTTTTACACATTTTATATTAATTAATAAATATTTGACAAAATCGTATATTCTCGCTTTAAAGCGAGATTATACGATTTTTTATATATGTGTTAAATTGTAATATATTGATAAAAATATGTTACAATAACACAAAATAGGCGATACAAATTATACATTGAAGACGAATTTCATAAAATGCAGCAAAGACAAATAAGCGCCCGAGCCGATTGTGACGAAGATATGTCGTACATATTTCCCTACAATAACCAAAACATTCGTCTTTTAAGTAAGTGTCCGTGTGTCGTACGAATAAATATCGTTGCGGGAACTTAAAATGAACCGTTAAACTACATTTAGATACACATCGTACATGCATGATTTACATGCTGGCAAATTCGACTTTACAGACATTTTCGATTTCAGAATTAAATATCTGGCTTATTTCAAATTTTTCGACACATGTTCTTTTTAACTTTTATTTTAATTTATATTGAAATATATGTTTAATATGTTTTTTACATATATTGCACAAGCTTCATTTTCGCAGAACGCGGCTCTTACTGTATAATCATAACGGCTCTTACTGTATAATCATAACGACTCTTACTGTATAATCATAACGGCTCTTACTGTATAATCATAACGGCAATCACTGTATAATCATAACGGCTCTTACTGTATAATCATAACGACTCTTACTGTATAATCATAACGGCTCTTACTGTATAATCATAACGGCTCTTACTGTATAATCATAACGGCTCTTATTGTATAATAATTACGGCTCTTACTGTATAATCATAAAGGCTCTTACTGTATAATCATAACGGCTCTTAATGTATAATCATAACGGCTCTTACTGTATAATCATAACGGCTCTTACTGTATAATCATAACGACTCTTACTGTATAATAATAACGGCTCTTACTGTATAATCATAACGGCTCTTACTGTATAATAATAACGGCTCTTACTGTATAATTATAACGGCTCTTACTGTATAATCATAAAGGCTCTTACTGTATAATCATAACGGCTCTTACTGTGTAATCATAACGACTCTTACTGTATAATCATAACGACTCTTACTGTATAATCATTACGGCTCTTACTGTATAATCATAACGGCTCTTACTGTATAATCATAACGGCTCTTACTGTATAATCATAACGACTCTTACTGTATAATCATAAAGGCTCTTACGGTATAATCATAACGGCTCTTACTGTGTAATCATAACGACTCTTACTGTATAATCATAACGACTCTTACTGTATAATCATTACGGCTCTTACTGTATAATCATAACGGTTCTTACATGTTCGCTGTCTTGAGATTCAAGATTAAAGTAACTAACTTTTAGCAATTGTGCATTTCAAATTGTACTTATAATAAATAAAATTAATGTGTCATTTCTTCAATTTGACTGCATATAACTTCTAATATAAATTGTATTATTTTTGCAAGTCAACGGATTGACCACCATTTGAACCCAGGTTGAAAATGGTCCAATCAGGAATAGTTTGCATGTGTCTGAATACTAATCCTACTGATCGTGATCTAAACACATGTATCTTCTTGAATAAACGTAACTTTTAGTAAACAGTTATGATGATTTGCTTCTCGACAAATGTGTGATATTATTTGAGCTGGACACTAAATAATTACCGATAGAATTTGTCCTTCATATACATCAAGGTAAAATGTGTTACCAACATAAATTGGTGACATATGGTGTGAAAACTTTGTGTATTCTTACCAGCATCTTCAACATAAGCCATCTTAAAGGGATATTATCGTATTTATTGTTTAAGTTTGAAATAATAAATTGAACATTTTTGCATGTCGTTTCAACACATCTAAACACTTTGTCTCTGTATCATTATCATTACAATCTATATGACTGTCCACAAATTCAACGAAAACGACAATTGCGATTTTGTACATAGTCAGATAAATAACATTACAGGGTATCCATAACGCGTCTTTATATGAATATTTGACTTTGTCAAGCAGCGAGCATGTTCCTTTAACATGCATATTGGACATGTACTCGCGTATTTATAATTCTTCATTCAACGCAGCCGTGTTTCTGAGAACCTTTCATCCGATAACCGATATAATCAAGACAACGTTTTTGTGTTTTTATAAGAGGCCATAATTTAATGAACATCAAATGTGTACGTATTGCGCAAACATATTTCAGCATATATGGATGCGCGGTTTGACAGGAATACGCAATTAAAAACTGTTCTTACAAAAGAACTTTTGGATTCGAATGTTTACGTGTTCCATGAAAATGGGATAGAAGTTGACACGAATGGAAGAGCAAATAAACAAATAAAAGTCACCGACACAGAGTTGAGCGTAATCAAGGCTCTACTTCGCGAGAAAAGGGGTCGATTTTTGGATCTGAACATCTTCGGTAATCAGTTTGTTTGTCGGCTTACAGTTGCTGGCGTGTTAATAGGTAAACTGAACGCGCATGTAAGGGAAACAAGTCATGATGAAGTCGCAGAGATGGATGCAACCACAGAGAAAGCGTATTCTAACGGCGAAGCGCGCGGCAACAATGAAGAGGCAATAGCAACATACGCAAGATTACAAAAGGTAATGGGGGAGAAGCGGATCGGAAACGCTCGAAGATCAAGGGCGACAGATAAGCCTGTGGGTATTTGTATCACGCCGGGTATGAACTATGTACAACCAAGAGAAATTACGTCAAACAACGACATTGGAATGAAAGGTCAAAGCGTTGTCGATGATACGGCATATTGCAACTCTTTCAAACACAAAATAATTGATGTGCTTGAAAAGGACAGAGCTGGCATTGACCTTACAAGTTTGGCTGAAGACTTGCCGACAGTTCATGTGAAACAATCAATGTCTAACAAGGCGGTAAACAGTATAAATGAGGGACGAAATGTATCATCCTACGAATCAAGCTGTCATACTGACGGACAAAGACATATGCAAGAAACATTTTCGTCAGTACCAAAGATCACTATTAACGACACCACAGAGTGGGTTGATGAAGCAGGCCAAAATACGGACAATGTGGAGCTGCAGAAAAAAATCACTCGACTCAAGAGTTTTGGCCGAGTTAACAGTCGTGATGAAAATAAGCGTAACTCTCATGAAAAAGTTTCGGGAATAGCTTTGAAAGATATTTGTGTATTTGTGGCAGCCATCTTTGAGGGATACACTGTACTTATTTGCACGACCGCTCATAACGAGATATCGGCGCTGGAGTATTTGAAATCTATCAAACACGCATTAGAATGATATATCGGCATTACTATTTATGCAATTTTTAGTAACTATTTTGCAACTTAACACACATGTTTAGTACATAGTTTAAAGTTGGGTAATTAACAACTTTAGAGCGATAAACTATTACATTCACTGTTTTAACAAGTGTCTCTTTTAACTTAACCTGTTTGACTACGCTTTGTCCAAGTTCACAAATTCTTAATATTAAAGCAGGTCAACTGGTCTTGTTGCGTAAATAATAAGAACTAAAAGCAATCAGTGTACAGTTTTCATGTGCGAAATAGATACAACAACACAATCTCCACGCAGAGTTGTCGTTGCATGCTCTCACATACACAATGTAATGTAACCGTCGTGCAAGCGATTGACAACAACCGGTAAACGAATATTTCGAGTCTTCGAAAATTATTTCATTCTTCCGAAGACTAAATTTAGTGGATGCGCATTGTATGATTAAGTACAGCCACAGACATCGGAGGATCGCAGTGGTGTAGTGGATGAGGTGTTCGCCTAGCGATCGGGAGTTCGTGGGTTCGCTCCCTACTCGGGGAGCGTTCTCATTATCTCCATAGACACCAAGTACTGGTTCTTCCCAGGAAACGGACTCGATAATGTCCATCTGCCTATAATGCTCAAAGGGCGCTTGGCAGTACACATAGATAGATGGATTACAGTGACGACATACTTCTATGACTAGAAGAAGTTTTATCGTTATCGTTACTCGAAGAACCAATCGTGATACATCGACTATTACCGGAATTCTCCGTAAGATAGCAATAAATCATCGAAGAAACATTTGAGCATGCGCAGTATTGATAATGATTAGTTGGTTCAGTAAGTTGTGAGCGTTTCATAGACGTGTGCGATTTGTAAAACTGGAATCGTGTGTCTAAAAACATATAATTAGGCATTGTATGTGTATTCTTAACGTTTCAACAATAAAAACATATAATAGTAGATATTAGTACGTATTTATGATAAACGTATTAGAAAAAAAATCTGTAAAAATAATCAAAATGCATATTTTTAAATAGATATGTTGTTTTGTTTATTTTGTCATCGGACTGTTGCTCTGAACTTCAATGGTTTTCGTGAAGGTCTACTCAAGCAGTCATTTTTTTCGGCGTAGCTGTTAAACGTCACTTTTGACCTTATCTGTCATTTGTAAGTGTCCAATAAAATTCAAATACAATTTCCCGCGGCTAGACACGAATGAATACACTTTATTTATTCCATTGGCTGATTTGAGCATACCTCCAGAATATTGGAAAAATGACCGCGTCTTTATAACACTGTTTTACTGCGTGTTCAGCATGAAACAATTTTATCTCTAACGAAAAGGCTTGATAGATAGAACAGTTTTATACTCAACTCTTGACATCAATACAGTTTGTGCGTGCACCTTTTATTTTCAGAGGATTGCCAGCGCCAGAGCGTTTGTACTTAAAGGCTTTGTTCTCATATTTAGTAATTACTTCCATATTCCTGTCTGTGTACTAGTATATTTAAGTTCATAAGTTTTTAGTTTTTCCCTATTCTGATATTCGTTTTGGCCAAACCATTTATAATTGTTTTCGAAATCGAACATTTAACATGTAAAAGTATAAAGTTTAAAACATGCCGTCGTTCCAGCAGTGGAAGCGTGGCCTCACTTGAATGCATTGCATTCCAACCCGCAAGTATCAGGGTCAGTTCGCGGCCAGTAAAATAATCGTTATATAATATAGACGCTATCGCGTGAACTAGGTGAACTGGCATTTTTTTTAGACCAGAAATATGTTAAATGAAGATATTCAGCGATATAATTATGGTATGTCAATAATAGATTCTTAATGTGTTTTCAACAATACCATGATAAATATTTTTTTTGATTAATTTAACAAGAATTATTCCACCATATTGACTAATGTATTCAGCATGAGCGTGATGATTCTCGATACTGTTAATAGTCGAATCAAATAGCAATGCCCGACAAACCACTAAAACAGATTTGTTCGAAGAGCGCGCGTATTAATATTTAACATATGTACGGTTGACTCATATGTTTTAATTTCACTTTCATTCTTCTTTTGGTTTTCTGTTTTGTATCTATAGGTTTATGACCAGCAATATGTAATAATGTAAAATAAGCCGCGAACTCTCCGCGTAACATCCCGTACTGCATGCAGGCCCGTATCCAGGCACTGGGCCCAGGGGCCCGGGCCCCCCAGCTGGCTGTCGAGTTATGACTTTTTTTAATAATGGGCCTACTGCAAATTTTACCCACATGAAAGGCCAATAGTACACTTTCCCGCAAAACAAATGCGCAGATGTGTTTTATTGCCTCTGATACACAAGGGGATTAGCGCTAATTTACGAGGCTCGTATGTGCAGAGTGTCATTTTGTTTATAACATTAACAGTTTCATATTAAACGTAAACAAATATTTTAATGCGTAATAGTAGTCTTGAAGCTATTTAAAAAAGGAGTAATGTTAAAAATACGGAAAAAAAGAATATCAATGAAAGAGAAAATACTAGTTGGGTATATGTCAGTTACTGACATATAACCATGATAGTATTGTCTCTTTGAAATCAAACCTCCTCTAGAGTCATACTTTATGTTACATTTCTGTGCAAACTGTGTTGTAGATGATAAACACGTTATCATTTATTTACTTTGAAACTTTAGAGGAGGTTTGATTTAAAAGAAAAAATACTAGTTTGGTATGTGTCAGTTGCTGACATATTACCATAATAGTATTTTCTCTTTAAATCAAACCTCCTCTAGAGTCATACTTTATGTTACATTTCTGTGCAAACTGTGTTGTAGATGATAAACCTTTTATTATTTGTTTACTTTAAAACTTTAGAGGAGGTTTGATTTCAAAGAGAAAATACTAGTTGGGTATATGTCAGTTACTGACATATAACCATAATAGTATTTTCTCGTTGAAATCAAACCTCCTCTAAAGTAATACTTTAAGTTACATTTCTGTGCAAACTGTGTTGTAGATGATAAACATTTTATTATTTATTTACTTTGAAACTTTAGAGGAGGTTTGATTTCAAAGAGAAAATACTAGTTGGTTATATGTCAGTTACTAAAATATAACCATAATAGTATTTTCTCTTTAAAATCAAGCCTCCTCTAGAGTCATACTTTATGTTACTTTCCTGTGCAAACTGTGTTGTAGATGATAAACATTTTATTGTTAATTTACTTTAAAACTTTAGAGGAGGTTTGATTTCAAAGAAAAAATACTACTTGGGTATATTTACTTACATATAACCATAATAGTATTTTATCTTTGAAATCAAACCACCTCTAGAGTCATTCTTTAGGTCACATTTCTAAATAAAGGTTTTTGACTTTCAAAGGTTGCTTTTCCTTCTTCACCAAGCATCATACATTTCTGAAATCTTTAGACTTCAGAAAGATGTTGATTTACTTGTAATATACCAGAATTTTTTAACACCACCCCAGTTAAAAAAATCCTGGATACGGGCCTGGCATGTGATGCAGCTTAGAACTGCCAGAAAAAAGACATTCACTATCTTTGATCTCATTAATTGAACTCTTTACCTTTCACCAACGCCAACCACAATCAACGCCGTATATCTTTTTTAAAAGATATTTCTTGTTATATTATTAGTTCCATTTGCTACTCGAATGTCCATTGTTTAATAGTCTTAGAAAACAGTTGATACACAGATATTATTGGAATCACACAAGTATGGTCAAATATAACGAATTCTTACAAACTGATAACGTCAAAACAATTAAAAATCTTGTAACATTTTTAAGCAGCTTAAATAAGAATTGAATTAAATAAACACTAGTTTCTTTCCATATGTAACTGTCAATTTTAGTCATAGCAATAATATCTATATGTATACACATTCTTAGAACATTCAGGTTTATTTGATACGACTCTACAAAATGCATAGTATATATTACCTTACCTTAAATTAGTACGTACTAGTGAACTGTGCTATATATATTTTTATATAGATACATGATAAACATAGCTGTTTGATTTAAAATGCATGTCTATAGAGTTGACAATTCTTTCATGATACGTTTTTAAATCTATATTGTTTAAATAGTATATTTGTATACCTGTATGCCAGTGATCATTGTTGATTATACTGTATAGTATATGAATGTGTACTCGTGGACTTAGTCTTATTTATTCTTAACGAAAACCTATTATATATTATATGTTATGTCTTAATTAATGGAAATAAAAAACAAACTGTTGATCGAGTATTGACTTTTGAGATTATCTTCGATCACAAATTATAGACCAAGTCCGTAAATATAATAAGAATTCGATACTTCCCCATGTAAGCCGAGTCCATTCCTTTAGAAATATTGGCCTGAAACATATAATAATTAAGGGTGGGATTTCGACCGTAATCAAAGTCAAGACGCTGAAGGCACAGCAATTTGCTATTCAAAACATTGTATGCAACGCACTATTTGCAAAATGTAACGAACTTATACCGGTCAATCGTTCCCACAGACAATCGTTCCAACGCTTATTTTGACAAGGTGGTCATTTGTTCTTTCGTATATTTGACAAGGCATCTCTGGTTAGGTTTGAGTACATTTTCCTGACCCGAGGTACTTTTAAGTAGTACCCAAGCCAACAATGACCAATTGAGTCATATGTATATATACATACTTTGTTGTTGTTGTTGTTTTGTTTTTTTTTTGGGGGGGGGGGTTTATCAAACGAAAGTATCTGAACCAAAGGCCTCGGCAATGTAAGCGGCGCAGACGACACATCCGGGAGTGTCGACAACCACAGAGGAATTGGAGTCAAAGAAGCCGTCGCTGCAAGGATCGCCGTTTCCGGTTCCATCGCATACGTAGCAATTAACATTAAGAAATAGAATTTAGGGAAAGAATTATTTACATATATTTTCTTAATTAAACTGATATAAGAATATATGTATTGACAGTGCAATAAACATCCAAATTGTTTCGATGATTTTGCGTATCCGTTAATAATCAATGATAAGCCGTTTAGAAATAATTCTGCTTTCAATCGGTGGAATAATAACAGTATGCTGCAATCTATTGATGAAATGTATGTGACAGTTATCGGTATTCTGTGAAACTATGAATTTCACGAAATAATCGAAACGATTCGGGATTTTCGTGTGTAATGACTAGTTGGGGACGTATATTGATTATTGTGTTAGTTGTTTTGTTTTTATATGATCTTATACTTATTGACATATGAGCCGGGCATGAGGAAATGGGATTAATGCCTAATGCGACCTGCGTAGCTCCAGACCAGCCTGTGCTAGTCGAGGTTTCGTTTGCAGACATGGTAGCTCCTAACCAGACTCCGTGGATGTGTAGGCTTGTATTCTGGCCGCATTTGGATAAGACACATTGTTAAGTCTGTATGTGTGGCTTAATAATAATACAAATTGATTTATTGGGCTGTTAAAATGTGCTAAGTGTGATGAGGAAGACATTTTGTTAAAGCAATTTAGAAAGTTATTATAATTTGTAGGCTTACTCACGTTAACTTACAAAACTGCTAGCAATACAATTTCATATGGAAGTTGTCTTTCAGGCTAATTGTGTTATACAATGAAGTCTTATGTTAACTCTTTCAGTGCTGGAACCGAATTTTGAAGGCCTTTGCAAACAGTTTGGATCCAGATGAGACGCCACAGAACGTGGCGTCTCATCAGGATCCAAACTGTTTGCTATTCTGATAGTATTCTTTGAACAAAATCGAAGAAAATGCTAATTTTAGAAATTCTGTAGACGACATTTTAGCAGACGACAAATTTCCCAGCATGCAAAGGGTTAATGACAATTGCTTCAAATAATCGACCAATCCATATACAGGAGTTTTTTTATTATTTAAAATGTCAATCTTTTTCACTGTTAACGCATAAATTAAATATTATCTTTGTATTCATAATATGTAAATTCATAAAACAAACATTTATTGTACACAGCATTGTAAACGTGGGCATTTTAAATTTTTTAAAAACTGTACATAGTGCAGGTAAAACAGATCTTGGTTTGAGTATAAGCGTTTGGAAAAATTATTTGACAAATTGATTGAAGAATTTGCGCACCCGTTATGAATCTTTATTTTAAGAACATATTTAATAAATTAAAAGGTATCAGTTTGACATAATGCGTTGCAAATATATATTGTCGATTTCTAGATGACAACCCTTAATAGAAGAGGCCCCTTTCTATTAAATGCTTAGATATTAACCCATTTATGCTTAGCATCTAGAAAAAAGGCCTTGGCAAACAGCGTAGATCCAGATTAGACGCCGCATAATGCGGCGTCTCATCAGGGTCTGCGCTGTTTGCCTAAAGGCATTTCTGTAAGAAAAATTCTAAATATATAAATAAATATACTAGACATCCCTAATCTAATTTTGGAAATAAATGGATCCAATTTAGAAGGATGGGAGAATCCACTAGGCATAAATGGGTTAATATACGGACTGGATTATGTTTATTGTAATACACAAGCTGTCGTAGTGGTGTCTGTCACGGGCGTTTTGGTAGATGTGACAGTCAATGTTCACAATTTGCCAACATCTGTATTATACAACCGTAAGTAAATGAAAAGAGTGTATTTCCCTATACGATTTCAAACCAAAAACATGGATAAAATAAACATTGAGATACAATTCGGAGAAGCACGACATAAAAGGTATTTAACTATTGAGAAACATCTTATCCCGAAAAATGTCTTCTACAAGGTCTTCTTCAGACTCCAATTGATTCTATTTCACAGTCATATTCTCATATCAATAAAACATATATATGTATTATTGATATAAGAATATGACTGTGATATAGAATCAATTGGAATATGTGATATATACTTTTTTTAATTGAAATGCTTCCATATTTGCAATAATATTTAATTTTATAAAGCATCATGTTTGGTAATGTTATACAATTTTGTCAATATTGATTTAGTTGTCGGGTTTAGACAAAATCCTAGATAATTCACATGTTTTCTCTCAATCAAACATCAAATTATATGAGTGAAAGCTAGATCATATAACAACTTGATAATTCTTTTCCGTACTTTTTATGGACCCCATTGGAAATAAGCTCTCAGCTTAATGGGTCAAATATAGCATTTCAATTGATAACTAAGGTTTACAACTGATATAAAGATATAGATCTAACATATTTAAATATTTATATAATATTGGATAATTACAGCTCTCAGAATGACGTTGGTGTAACTATGTTTTTATTTATTGTGATATTGTTTTATGCGTTTGACATAGAATGTTAAAAAATATAATAAGGCAAAAGGCGGATTAGTTAAAATCTTATTATTTTAGCTCTTAGTTGAAACGCTCTAGGGTCCGTTCCCGGGGCCGAGAACCAGTTCTTGGTGTCTTTTAGGGAGATCTAAAAAATTGCTCCCAAAGTGGGGTTCCAACCCGTGACCTTCCGGTCGCAGTGAAATCGCTCCTGACACGTCTTACACACACACTCACGTCATCATTAAAACAATTTGAAGAAATACAAGAAAATGACGTGACGTAACGTTGAGAAGCTTATCAAAACGAGGCTGTCTCCTATTGATCAGCCTGTCTACTATGTAACTATAGTTGATACTTTTGATGTCTTCAAAAAGGCTCACATAGCTACAGGTTATGGGGGCAGAGACAGAATGCTGAAACATTTAAACGTGAAATACATCAACATAACCAAAGATTCCGTTGAACTATTCAAGGCATACTGTCAAGTGCACCAAGAGAATAAAACAGGCTAAAAGACGAAAGGATTTGGGTCAAACCAATTCTTACTAGAGAATTCGACTCCCGCAGCCAGGTTGATCTGATAGACACGAAGTCTTCCCAACAAGATACGATCAAATGGATTTGCTACTACTGCCAATCAAACGGCAACAACAACTACCACCAACCAGCCACCGTCAACTTCTATCACCAACCAGCGAACCCCAACTATCACTGCAATTACCAGACGCCACTGCCACATATAACTGCTGTTATCAACCTGCCACTGCCACATATAACTGCTATTATCAACCAGCCACTGCAACATATAACTGCTATTATCAACCAGCCACTGACACATATAACTGCTATTATCAACCAGCCACTGCCACATATAACTGCTGATACAAACCAGCCACTGCCACATATGACTGATATTACCAATCTGCCACTGCCAAATAGCACTGTTATTACTATCCAGTCACTGCCACATATCACTGCTATTATTAACCAGTCACTGCCACATATCACTGCTATTACTAACCAGTCACTGCCACATATCACTGCTATTAACATCCAGCCACGGCCACATATCACTGCTATTACCAACCAGCCATTGGCACATATCACTGCTATCACCAATATGCTACTGCCACATATCACTGCTATTACCAACCAGACATTGTCACATATCACTGCTACGGCAAACCAGCCACTGCCACATATCACTGTTATTACCAACCTGCCACTGCCACATATCACTGCTATTACCATCCAGCCACTGCCACATATCACTGCTATTACCAATCAGCCACTGTCACATATCACTGCTATTACCAATCTGCCGCATAGCATTGCTATTACCACCCATACACTGTCACATATCACTGCTATTACCAACCAGACACTGTCACATATCACTGCTACTGCCAACCAGCAACTGCCACATATCACTGCTATTACCAACCTGCCACTGCCACATATCACTGATACTGCCAACCAGACACTGCCACATTTTACTGCTATCACTAACCAGACACTGTCACATATCACAGCTACTGTCAACCAGCAACTGCCACATAGCCACATATCACTGCTATAACCAACCTGCCACTGCCACATATCACTGCTATTACCACCCAGCCACTGCCACATATCACTGCTATTATCAACCAGCCACTGCCACATACCACTGCTATTGCCAACCAGCACCTGACTGCCACATATCACTGCTATTACCAACCAGCCACTGCCACATATCACTGCTATTACCAACCAGACACTGCCACATATCACTGTTATTATCAACCAGCCACTGCCACATATCACTGCTGTTACCAACTAGTCACTGCCACATATCACTACTATTACCACCCAGCCTTTGCCACATATCACTGCTATTACCACCCAGCCACCACTGCCACATATCACTGCTATTATCAACCAGCAACTGCCACATATCACTGCTAATACCAACCTGCTACTGCCACATATCACTGCTTTTACCAATATGCTACTGCCATATGTCACTGCTATTACCAACCTGCCATTGCCACATATCACTGCTATTACCAACCAGTCACTGCCACATATCACTGATGTTACCATTCATCCACTGTCACATATCACTTATATGACCAACCAGCCACTGTCACATATCACTGCTATTAACAACCAGCCACTGTGACATATCACTGATTTTACCAGCCAGCCACGGCCATATATCACTGCTATTACCAACCAGCCACTGCCACATATCGCAGCTTCTATCAACCAGCCACTTCCACATATCACTGCTGTTATCAACCAGCCACTGCCTCATATCGATGCAATTACCGACCAGCCACTGTCACTTATCGCTGCTATAAACAACCAGCCACTTCCACATATCACTTCTATTACCATACAGTCACTGCCACATATCAGTGCTTCTATCAACAAGCCACAACTACATATCACTGCAATTACCAACCAGCCACTGCCACATATCACTGCTAGTACCAAACAGCCACTGTCACATATCAGTGGTTCTATCAACCAGCCACTGCCACATATCACAGCTGTTATCAACCAGCCACTGTCAATTACTTCACGACATCAACGACAACTGACCATCAGAGAACGACGTAAACAAAGAGAGCCACAACCATCTCAAGCCCAAAGAATGGTCAATCCTGGCTAGAGCAAAACGAAGGTGAAATTGGGGATCACGTTGCGCTTCCGATACCCGTAGTTGACATAGACAAATGTGATTATAGAAACATTGTTGGTGTTATTGTTGACCAAGATTAAAATGACAGTTTAATCCGGTATAACTATAAGTGTTCGGACACTTAAAATTAATTACGTTTTTTCGTTTCCGAAAATGTAGATACGTAAAACAATTACAGGTGTCAGAAAATTTAGAGACACAAATTTAGTATCCGAAAAGTATAAATACAAATGTATATTGATATAAAATCAATTACACAATAACGCACAATAGTGTTTCTACTTTGAAATAAATACAACTTCACAGCTTTGCTTACTCTTGCCTTAAATAATATAGAACAAAAAAGTACAAACATTAAAGATACTGCTTCCTTAATAGGTAAATAACATTTAAAATGCTGTTGGGTGAAGCGATTGTTTTTTACCGGTGTACATGGTTATTTACTCAATTACGGAATATTATGGTCAATTGGCCTCAGGCATGCGTCTCCTAGGTTTTATGACCTTAATACGTTTGTAAAAATCCGTTATCGAAGTGTTACAAGATAAGCGAACACAGTCACAAAATCTGTTAAAATAGCGCTGTTAAATGTACTGTCTGAAAATTTAGTTTCATTAACGATATACTAAAGCGCTTATGTCCGAAAATTAAGAGTCACGAAAAATAATTATTTTTGCCAAAAAGGGGGTGTCCGAAAACTTAGAGTGTCCGAAAACTTAGAGTAATTTATTGCCATGAAGTCAGATTTGTTTAGTACAAGATATTCCAGGAACCATTCGACCTCTGCCGCAATGCCTTCTTACCAAATTGGATATAGACACATACATGACATTTCATCATGCAGTCAGGAAGACAGTTTTTGGTGGTCAAGTATTCTTTCATTGCGACTGTAGTCTTGGGAAGAGACAGTGCCAGACTCAAAGGTGTAAATGTTTTAAAGCCAATATACCTTGTAATAGTAGATGCCATAACAGTCTAACTTGTAATTCATTTTAGTAATTTCGTGAAATGACTAAACACATTTGTCAGTCATTTTGTGAAATTCCTGAGGACACAAGATTTTCGTGAAGTCTTTACCTGAAACAGTCTTTTACGAAATTCCAATTTTTTTAGGAATCGCATGAAAATCCTATTTTTTTTTACAAATGTAATATAACGTATACGCATAATATTGAAACCTATTGATGTAATATTTACACTATTCTGCACTATATGTATGGAACTGTTTCGTCAATAATGGTACAGTGAGCATTTGTAATACAAATACATTAATCAAGCCATGAACAAAATCATTGTTTTTATTACCTATTTCTAATCGATGTCAAATCGATAGACATACGAATCCAGCAGCAGAAGTCATATTTCATTGATTTGCATCGACTTGGAGTTTGATGAAATCTCTTAAGCAAAGTTCGTTCGTTCCAACATACTAAGTACACTTAGTGGTGTTTGTTTAAGCGATATAAAGGGGTCTTGCGGAAGTTTTGGGTATTTTTCCCCCATAATGTTTTTTCTTAAAAGTGTTTTCTAATAATACTTACAAATACTATGTAAAAAAGAACTAAAAATATCGGATCAACGGTGGTTTTGATTTAATTAACATGCAATTATGAAACATAATATTTTGAATTAAAAGTGCTCAACTTATGCTTGTGACAAAACTAAATATAATATGTGATGACAAATTTACATGTCAAATTTTCGATGGTTTGTAAGCTTTATTACATTTAATTATATCGGGTAAAACAAACAATACAAATTTAGTGCATTACAATACTTCCATGTTACGAAATCATGTTTTTAATAATTTCTAAATGATTAAACCGATACCAATCTTACTATTTCAGCCACACGCTTTAAATCAATCAAATACCTAAAAAGCGGAAGTTGCAAACATATATACTTCTCTTTTTATTTTTCTCATTATGAAGCAAGATTAGAAACAGACGTCTTCTCATTTTTTTAAGCAGTACTCACAAAGTAACATTTTACAAAATATTACAATCACGCCAAGTTAAACGCTAAATTTCGTGAATTGATTCGCACATTTTGAATAAGTATCATATTTGATGACGGTGTATGAAACAGGTTGAAAAACAGGAACTTATTCTAAAAAGTGACATATAAAAGGTAAAGTAAACGAACGACATGACTTACCCGCCAGGTACACTGCAGCGAGAACAGCAACGAAACGCATCATCAGAGACTTGGTTCCGACTTGCAACATTTAGGTTCCAAAAATACCCTTATAATAATGACCGCGGCGTTGTGCGAGTTTCTGGGACCGCTCAATTTTATACAACACCAACGCTACGCACATGCGCTCTCAGACTTAATGCCACTGTGGTACAAAGCACTTGGAAATCAGTTCTTTGCTCGTCTTATATTTAGACAGAGACGAAGATATCTGGTTCTCTGATTTATTAAATGGCCAAACCAACATAATTCGCAAATGAGGACAATTTCTTAGGGTTAAGTGTAAGTTGACTGATTTTTATTTATATTAATGTCAATAATAATGTTTCCTTTTTAATTGTGTGTGAAATGTTTAACGAGTGAAGCTTAATCAATTAAATACTTCAGTAAATTAGTTGTTTAGTGCTCTTACGTAATTTAACTTATTATTATTATCTTTTTTATTAACATTTATCACGGCTGTTTGTCATCGTTGATGAAATAAATAAGATAACATTATCGAACAAATACCACGTTGATTAACTGGTCGAGTGTTGAAAAAAATATTCTTGTAACAATTGATACTTGAAAAACAAACATTTCTGTCTTCTGTAATAAATCATGTTAATTATTAAAAGCAACAATACAAAATCGCACCAAAATCTTAATAGGTTGTTTTTTTACAGCGAGTTACTTATACGTTTTTACGTCTAAGATATAAGACCCCCATTACTCGAGTTAATTTTTCGCAAGTTAAACAACATGTTTATTTATGTGTCGATAACGTGGACATAATGTTCCATGTTTCAAATACAAATGTATCATTTGGTCGTTTTCAGATTGGTACTCCGGGGATGTTCGTCTAGTCGTCAACTGAGGTGCACCATGAAGATATTTGACGTACTGGAAGGAGGTGGGCAGGGCAGACCGGGATGGGAACCCGTCAATTGAAGTTGTCTATCCGTATGGCCGTTCGTTAGTGTGAGGAAGTGGAATTAGAGAGACGTTCCAAGGTGTTGAGTGCTTGAGGCGGTCTGTATTAAATACTTTGTTGACTAAAGAGATGGATGAAGGTGTGTTATGCGTTGGAGCAGGTTGCGTTTTATAAACATGTAATGTATGCGAGTGTGATCTTTGTAAATTTTGTGTGAGGTGCTGTGCAACATGCGGGTGTGTTGGTGTGATAGGTGTTTTGGAGATATTTTTAATTTGAGTATTATTACTGATGAAGACATGAATAAAAGCTACTCTTTACTTAATGGGCTGTTATATATTCTTTACGTCTTACCTTATCAACGTTTTGATCAATCAGACATTATCAATCAAAAGTCAAACAACTTATGTTACTTATCAGTGAATATTTTGTAAACTTCTATCAATTCCTAATATTCATTATTCTTATCATCCATGCATTACACATGTGCTATTTTGTATTTTATATATGGCTTAAAATCACTAATATGCTTATGGGCTTATAAATGTTGCTGCTGCTGTTGTTGTTATATTATAATACCATTGATGATAATCTAAGGGTCGTGTTAAAGTAACGAAAACTATTTGTAAAATAAATTTAACCCATAAACAATCAGTGTTATGCAAAAGCAAAAAATTCACCGCTAGATTTGGTATGGTAACATTGATTTAACGAGATACACAATGTTTGTATTCTTTTTGCGACAATATATTCCATTCTAGTTTCCCGCCACGATATCCGAAGATTTACGAGCGAACGCGAGACTGGCTTCAGGAAGTCTCAGAAGAACGACGTATTTGTGAGAACTAAGTCGTTCTTCCGAAGCTGTCAGAAGAACCATAATTTTTGCTTCAATATTTTCAAAGTTATTACCCGTTGTTAATGTTTACATTTATGGTTGTCGGATACACATCTCCAGCACTGTAAGAGGTATAAGCTTGTGCCTGTATAGACAGTTTATCTCTCATTGAGAAAAGGTGTACGAAACAAAAAAATGCCTGTTGCTTGTATAATTGTTTGAATATTACCCTTAATTTTATGTTTAATAGTTTTTCCCCATGCTAATACAATCAGTTAAACAAAATTTCTAAAACTAAGCCATCAAAGCAGCATGCGCGGGCAGGGGTATTTGAGGCACGACAGTGATTATATTTTTTTTTCTAGTCGCCACCAATGGTTTGTGTGTCGATTTCTTGAACCATCTTAATTTGTCAATAGAACCTCCCTTGTCTACGTTAAGCATTTCAATATATCTTTATGTTTTATAATATTTATTCCAGTCGCTGATCTTCCTATGAATAAAGATAACAAAGACATTTGTTCTTCGAAGTAAAAGTAGTTTACTTCTTTCTTAACCTTTTCAGTGCGGGAACCGAATTTTGAAGGCCTTTGCAAACAGTTTGGATCCAGATGAGACGCCACAGAACGTGGCGTCTCATCAGGATCCAAACTGTTTGCTATTCTGATAATATTCTTTGAAAAAATCGAAGAAAATGCTAATTTTAGAAATTCAGCAGACGACATTTTAGCAGACGACACATTTCCCAGCATGCAACTGGCTTGACAGCTTCAGTAAAGGTAGCTTATCAGTCCTGGCCACGACACTGCTGGCAGCATTACGGATACCTATAGCTAATATGTATACCTACCTCTAAAGAAATACACACTGTAAACGTAAAATTTATAATATTTAATAAAGTATTTGAATGAGTCCATTCTCTGAATCTTGAACACCCCTAAGATGAACTCCAGATGGTTCCTGCCGTTGTCGCACTGTATATGTGCATTTTAAGACGTGTCCACATGAGATATTACATAATAAAACAAATATAACGTTTGATATCCTAACCATAACTTAAGTTTCAATGTTAACTGCACTTCCCTTATTGTGTGGACGTCTGCGATCACGTGCTACAAATGTACAGGCGTCGCGTGCAATGATGAGATACTTGATCTGTCCGTCACGCTGCGAACCGGATGTAGAGCTTGCAACAAGAGGATTGCCGGATATTAACAGACAGTTTTAAATGCTGTCATGAGCCTCGGTATTGGACAGCGGGACTTCATGTATGTGCACAGGCTAATATGAGACGACACTTAACGCACTTGATTTCAGCCCAGATTTCACCGGAGCGAGGATCAATTATAGAAAGACACGCAGAAATCTTCAAAATTTCTATTAAGAATTCTTTCTTTAGATGTTTTAGCTAACTTAAAGGTCATATAGTGACTATTTAGGAACTTAAATCATCCAAAGCTCTATATATAATCAGAAACGTTAAGTGTTGGCACAAACATAGGTTTGGCCGGATGGTAAGAAACCATCAACAGTTTTTTACGCCTTACAAACAATACGCGAGGTCTCTTGGAGCACGATAGCTATACTGCTGCTTAAGGGTAAAACCTCATTGTATTGGTCGAGTCCTTATCGCCTGTAAAATCCGTACTCACAATGTTTTTTATCTATTTATAAATGGAGCTTCACTTTGTGAGGTACTGTGGTGTTCGTAATAAAAAAAACATCGCAGTATGTGCTTGATTTGTATACATTAAAATGGAGGAATGCGCTTTGCGAAACCGGCAGAAGTATTGACGCGTATTTATGATGCGGTGATTGCTCGAAAATATGGCAAGCGGTCACTATTTGACCATCTAGAGTTCATTGTATTGACGCCATGTGGCCACTTTACGTATACCTTGTAAATGTACGGGAGTCGTCATGGTACTCTACGTAATCGTGCAGTCGCTGTACGGGCGCTATGTTGTGACCGTATAATAACAATTATTGTCATCGTGTGTCCACCTTTCTGCCCAACTACGGGTATATAATCATATGCACACATGTACATACAATTAAGGTCAATAAAGGAAATATTTAATCTTTTCAGTTGGTGTTGAACGGGACTGTGTGAATGCTATTCAGTCCAACGCATGTACGGAAATGACTGTGTTCGGCTATACCGTTGCCTCCTGCTTTGTAACACCGACCTCAGTAACGGCGTTGGGCACGTGATCATTTCCATGACAGCGACTATTTGATTTGCTGTCTCCACATTCCTGCTACTGTGACACCGATCTCTTTGACAGCACTTGTCACGTGATCGTCTCCATGACATTGGTTGTTGGATTTGCTATCTGAACCTTCTTGGCTTATTTGCCATAGAAGAGTTTCATGTTCACCAGATACATATTTTTAACAATATGTAAACGTTTTTTTTTAAGTTTTCCAAAATTAAACGAATTAAACAAACACAGAAGTTTAATTAAGAAAATGCTTCTAATAGTTGATATAAACATACGCCCAAATAACTTGATTGGAATAAAGAGTTACGAATTATCATTGTAAAAATTGAATTATCATTGTGGCTATTGCAATATCACTGTGACTGATGAACTATAATTTGACTATTTCATTATCATCGTGACTATTGCATGACGTTCAACTAACTTCAAACGTATTAAGTAAACTGTAATACATCTGTCTTGAAGGAACTACATGTTTGTCTTTCAAAAAGGCCGATCTTTTATGTCGCTTGTCAGTTTCAATACCAACAGTGGCAAATGTGTTAGTATCCCACGCCATAGGCGAATGGACGGATCCATGCATCTGCTCTGCTTCGGCCGATTATATTTAAACTTAATATGAGTGCATATATATCGGTAAGAGAATGATGCCCATATAATTGAGGCGCGCACCTTTTGTCAATAACTGAGTTATGGTCCTTTTTGTCTTGAAAACACCCTTTTATATATGTTTTCTGTCTTGATCTTTATATCGAATAACATATGAGCCACATCCACGAAACTTACCATAGTTGTTCTCAAACATGTAAGGCTGAGTCACATGCAACACCATCACGCTGGAGGCAATGCCAAGGTCACATAGTGAAGTCAAAGATCACACATGTGATGAATTATTCATTATTTAGCCATACATGTAAATTAATTATGCATCAAGGGATTCTACAATAACTTTCTCTTGCTCTCAATCAACTATATTGATTTAAAGAGGACAGATGCCAAGGCGGAGTGGATTGAGGAGCAATATTTCAACATTGACCAAGATATGAACACAGGCAGTTGTAAGTTTCCTTACGGCACCATCAGACGCTAACGGGAACCTCCTAACCAAGAGTGCCGCTGTCCTGAACAGGTTGAGTGAATACTGTAGTGACCTTTATAACTACCCGCTTCAATCAGACCCGAGTCTTTTTCAGAATGAGACCAGACAAGAAGCGGACGATAAAAGTCCGTCTATACTTAGGGAGAGGTAGAAGAATCGGTGTGCAATCTGAAGGCAGAGAAATCACCGACAGGAAACAACGCGTCTTCCGAGCTGGTACGGATGAGAGGAAAAACTTCCGCAATGACATCACCATGCTAATATGGGAGGTGAAGCAGTGGAACCAGGAGTGGACCCACACTCCCCCCCCCTCTGCCGAATAAGGGCAGCCTCAAGCTGTGCGAGAATTACCACACCATCAGCCTTGTCGGTTATCCCAGCAAAGTCATGCTACACATCCTCTTCAATCGATTGAAAAATAAGGCCGATAAATTGCTGTCGGAGCAACGCGCTGCATTCAGACATGCAAAGCTATTATTGAAAAACACCTTCAAAACCAACGTGAGCACTTACACAACGTAATCGACTTCAATAAATATTTCAACCGCGTGTTGCATGATGGCCAATGACATGTAAGGAAGGGACAAAGAGCTGGTACAAGTCATACAATAACTCTACGGATACGCCAGCAGCGCAGTACTTCTTAATGGACAGGAGGGGACTTTTGAAGGGCATAAATGGGCGTCCGCAAGGGATGTCTGCTCTCATCTGTCCTCTTTAACCATTTCATTTATGATGACGAACTCCTCTTTACCGGTAAGGCAACTGTCAACCCGGTTTACATACGCCGGGAACGGGGATTAAGCTTGGGTCACATTGGTGAGAAGCATGTGCAACATGTGGTCTATCTCTCTATTAACTGAGGTAGTCTTCCAAACTACAATTTAGTAAAACAAGACAAAAGAGGGCGTTTTCATGTATAGCATTTATTGTTAATACCGTGTAAATGGTTTAACAACAATATAAATATTCGACATTTCTTCATTATTTGTAAATGAATGAATGTCTGACGGATATCGTTTACGACAACCAGTACTTTTGCTTCAAAACAAGTGTTATAAAATGGGTTTCAGCTCCTTTAAAATATCGTTAGGTAAACAAATAATATTATATTAATGTTGTGTTATTTTGGGGCACTGAATCTGTTGAGTTAAGTTAAATTAGCTACTTGACCTTATATCACATAGTGATAGTATGTGTATAAAGGACTAGTTGCCAGTAAAGTACCCTCCAATCATGAAAATTGAAACTACAGCAAAAAGCCACACATAACACGTAAAACAAAAATGAATATGTAATACTAGGAATGTTTCTAAAGTCACTGTTAAATGCCAACGTTTACATTTGATCTGTAAGTTTGACTTAAACCCGTGAGGTATGGAGACGGATTAAACACGCAACAAGTCATCAGCTAATGGTTAAAATCTTTGTCAAGTAATTTTAAAATATATCTGTGTATTGTGAATGTATTGCTGAGAATGGAATTTTACAGCTGGTTTATTGCCAAATATTACATTTATGTTGACCTTGACCCTTAAGTGTGGAGACGGGTGTTACCCAATTTTCGAACGGACATCCGGACACAGGCGTACAGTGCGACACGACAGCAAAATCCTTTATACTGAGCAATATTGCTCTAATTATTAACAACACTGACTACAAATAAATGAGACATACGTTGCGTAAGAAAATAAATACGTTTATTTACTTTTAAAATGCATTCAAAATGCACAAAAGAAAATAAATGTTAGAATAAAACATGACTGTTATATACTTGGTTTTATTAAATAACAACTTGTTAATTAAAATAAAACGAATAAAACTGCTGCACAAGTATTACTTGTAAGTTATTATTTCAACATAGTGTTTGTATTGTCATAGAAAACTATAATGTTAAAGAATAAAATACAAATAATAGTCGAAAACATATACATGATTTGTAATTAGGAGTAAATAGTAATCTACAGAAATAGTCATTACCATTAATATAATGTCCCTTTAATACTCATTAATGCCATATTCTACCAAAGTCAGTTATGTTAGCCGTGGAATACAATTGTGAAATATGGAATTGTGAATGGCCTTATGTAATTAAGACAATGCAATACTTTTACAAACAGCATAATATTGATATTATATCAATGCATGTTTTATAGTAATATACGATGTAACGTAACACAAATATATACAAGCGTACGAATTTATACAAATATACATGTTCGCTTTACATATTTGTATCATAAACCTTATAAAAAGCGTAACTGTCAAATCTTGTATCTTAAAGTGATATAATGCGCATGTTTCATTGTTGAATTGAGCTGAAAAGAATTAACAGGTCAAAATAAGTAGTCTAAATGCGGTAACTGACCAATTATCTACAACTTATCTTGCTACCAGTTGTTTATAAAAAATATATATTATAATCGATATTTTACATGACTCACCCAGTCCTCTAAGCCGAAAAGATCCATAAAACAAAATTGTGTCTTTGTGTCGTATGAAAGAATCTGCATGAAAACTACATTTAGACTCACATCGTACATCGAATCATTTCTGTCGTCAGTTGTCAAAACGAAAGTACGGTTGATATTCAAATGCATATTTTTTCTAATTCCGGGATATTGTTTTAGTATGTTGATGCTGCATTAACAAATATAAGTGTATATGAAGTGAACACACCAAAAATAAACAAGGTTTGCGATAGACACCTATCAACATAGCATACACTGTAAGATGCCCACAATATCACTTTAATAAAAATGAATAATTTTAAGACCAACGCATATACAACAGATATTCAGTACACCGTTAAATGTTATTTCTACCAAAACTATTCACATATTTACACATTGTATTACATAAATGTTTGCATTTACAGAATTTCAAAAGAAATTTAAGCTGCATATGCATAAAAGTGCGATCAATAAGAATTCAGAGTACACATTCATATACTTGATTAAGCAATCTATAACATCACTCGATGCAACGATATTTAAAACGCAATAGTATTAATCATACATGAGACAGTTTATATGATAAACTGACAGCAATTTATGTGACTACAATTCAAAATTAATTGACAGGTACTATTTGATAGTAAAATTGACTTGCAATTTATCAATTGCACATTGAATGCTTGCCAATACAAGCTATGCATTCGTCACTATTGAAAATGACATTGTAAATGATAAACCATGTCATGGCATGGGACAGTTAACAAAACAACACAATTAAGACAAACCCACATTTGTAGACCATTTATCAAAAATCTATGTTTGAAAAGTAGCACTCAGCCTAATTTCATTTGCAATGAATTCATTCAAATAACGCATTTAATATTTTGCACACATATATAAATGTAATAGGTACTCTTTCCTTAAACTATTTAAAATGTGTAACCAATTCAATTTACGCACACAGAGAACTCTAGACACTATGATTTATTTAAGTTCATAATTGCTTAAGCAATACTTATACATAGAAAAGCGCATCATTTCAGAACAATAAGTACAGTATTTCTTATTTTGTGCCATGATTGTTGTCTAGTTTTGATTTGCGAGATTGTTGTTTGTATATTGTTGTATGTGGCCAAAGGCATTTATATATTTATTCTGCCAATAAACTGAAAAATGTTTAATCAAAAAGTACGGAGCATTTATTTATAAAAAATCTGACTAGAAGCGACTGCTGAGTTCATGGATATTTGACGGATTCCGAACATTTTTATCATTTAATAAATGTTACTGTTAGCATCAGTCGACTACATGAGGAAGGCTAGACATTACAGTGCTATGTACATAATGCATATATATAGTAACATTAACATTTTAGCACACAATTTGAATATCAATAATGATGTGTTTTATATATTCATAATATACACAATATTTACAACAGTTTCACATAGTAAAACAGACGGCGTTCAGGTCAGTGAAGAATATACATCATACATATAAATATATATATTAATGACGAAATTCGAAGAATAATAATGTAAACAATACATTCCACTAGAAAAGAGCTGCTGTATTCAAACCTAATGTATAGATCTTTATCATCCTACAACAAGAGAACAATTACAAGTGCAATTCAGCACCTATAACATGATGCGGGAAATATATTACATAAGCGAAATTACGTACTATGCTTGCAATATTCATTTCCCAAAACCCGATACCAATTTTGATTTATTTACATAAGCCTTTTGAAGGTAAAACATAATTCACATTTATGCCATACTGTTTAAATAATCAGTCAAAATAAAACATTGACGTAATTTTACCAAAGAATATTAATACTTATTGTACATAGTACTAAATTAGGAATCGTTATGAACATCGATCGTTTTGTGATATCTGTATAAATTTAGATGAACAATATTTTCTAAATTTCTACAAACATGTATACAAACAAAACTGAACAAACTATAAACTGTATATATATATCATAATTTACAGAATGTTTTGTAAAGGACATATTAACAAAACAGACATAACAATTTTACACGCGCAACACATAAAGAAAGCTAATGTTTGAGATATCAACACGGTTCTTGCAGACATGTTGTTGTTAAGCATAAATACATAGATACAAGTACATAACGCACCACAACTTTTTGTATGTATGTTACAAATATGATATTAAATTTATCCAAGGACTTTAGGAGTGTGTACTTGTTACCAGCAGACAGCTGTGCAGTAAATTGATTAATATAATACCTCCGCACAATTTACTTTATTAGCACGTTGATCATTTAGAGGATGCATGATGCTATTGAGACTCAATCGGCCGTTTTAGGCTCAATATCCCTATACTCCTTTAGGATAGATTTGAAAGAGTTAAACACTGCCAATTTCCATCGATATCTTTATTTTGGACATAACAAGTGACAATGTATAAGATCGCAATTCAGAATGTATGGGAATCTTTGCCACAGCAAGCGTAGTCGACAAGCTGTGCAATTAAGCAGGCAGTGGTCAAGTGCCCAAATCACACACAAAACTTGAGCCCTGTTCACTGCCTGAGCGTGTAGAAAATCTTTAATGCTGATGATGAACAGTCGGCTGTTTTCAGGTCCAGGATCCCAATTGTTGAACCACGAACTAACTCAAACAGTTCAGCACTTTCATTTTAAACAATATTTTTAATATATGACATGTTACGTGACAGTATTTCAGATCGCTTATTAGATATATGTGTTTGAGAATCGTCTCCATAGTCTTCTGAACATGGCTGTAATAGAATGTCCCACAACTCACACCGTACAGAATGGTCTAATGGAGAAAGCGCAATCAACAAGCTGCAGAGCCACTAAGCTGAACATTCAACTTTTTGCAATGATATGCATTGCAGTGTTTCAGGCAGCTGTAAAGTATAACGCCCACTTAAAGTTCCCCACTAATAAAGCTTTGTTAAATTCTTGAGAGTGTGCAGAATCTTCGACGCATATCAGGCACACTCTGCATTTTTCAGGTCCAGGATCCTTATACTTGTATCACGCAATATTTCAAACAGTTCAACACTTCCAGTTTCCACCAAAATTGTCATGTGTGTCATATCAAGTGCCAGTATTTCAGATCGCAAATCAGATACATGTGTTTGGGATTCTCCTCCGCAAGAGTATTCAAATGACTGCAATACAACATCATACATCTCACACTGTACAGAATGTTCTAATGAAGAAAGCGCAATAAACAAGCTGCAGAGCCACTCAGCTGAACATTCAACTTTCTGCAATGATATGCATTCCAATGTCTTAGACAGCTGTACAGTACATCGCTCACTGTAAGTCCCCCACAAAAAAAGCTTTGTCAATTTCTAAAGAGTACACATAATCCTTGACGCAGATGAGGCACAATCTGCCGTTCTCAGTACCAGGATCCCTATACTGGTATCACGCAATATTTCAAACAGTTCAACACTGCCATTTTCCACATCAATTGTCATATGTGTCATATCAAGTGACATCATTTTATATCGCAAATCAGATACATGTGTTTGGGAATCTCCTCCGGATGAATATTCCCAAGGCTGCAATACAACATCCAAATAATGACAACCTACTGATTAATCTAACAAAGACAGCGCAATCAACAAGCTGCACAGCCTATCAGCTGAACATTCAACTTTATCCAATGGCATTAATTGTAATGTAGCAGGCAGCTGTAAAGTGCATCGCTCACTAAAAGTCCCCCACAAAATAAGCTTTTTTACTTTCTTGAGAGTGTACATAATCTTTGATGCTAATGAGACGCAATCTGCCGTAAACAGATTCAAAGTCCCTATATTTGTATCACGTAAGATTTCAAACAGTTCAACAATGCCATTTTGTACAAAAATTGTCATGTTGGACATATCAAATGACAGCATTTCTCATCGCAAATAAGATATTAGTGTTTTTGAATCGTCTCCACAAGAGAATTAACATGGCTGCAATACAACATCCCAAAGCCCACACTCTACAAAATGATCTAATGAAGAAAGCTCTGTCAACAAGCTGCACAGCCACTCAGCTGAACATTCAACTTCCTGCAATAATATGCATTGTAATGTATCAGGCAGCTGTAAAGTGCATCGCCCACTATAAGTCCCCCACAAAACAAGCTTTGTCAATTTCTTCAGAGTATGCAGAATCTGTGATGATAATTATTCACAATCGGCCGATTTTAGCGTCAGTATTCCTATATTTGTACCTCTAAAGATTTCAAACAGTTCACTACTGCCATTTTTTACCAATATTTTAGTTTGAGACATATCAAGTGACACCATTTCAGATCGCAAATCAGATACATGTGTTTGGGAATCGTCTCCACACTCATCTGCACATGGCTGCAATACAACATCCCACAGCTCACACTTTACAGAATGATCTAATGAAGAAAGCGCAATCAACAAGCTGCACAGCCACTCAGCTGAACATTCAACTTCCTGCAATGATATGCATTGTAATGTCGCAGGCAGTTGTAAAGTACATCGCTCACTATAAGTACCCCACAAATAAAGTTTTGTCAATTTCTTGAGAGTATACAGAATCTTTGATGCTAAAGATGCACACTCGGCTGTTTTCAGCTTCAAGATTCCTATATCTGTACCTCGAAATATTTCGAATAGTTCAACACTGCCATTTTTCACAAATAGCTCAATTTCAGACATATCATGTAACGGTATTTCAGACCGCGAATCAGATATCCGTGCTTGGGAATCGTCTCCACACTCTTCTGCACATGGCTGCAATACAACATCATACAGCTTACACTTTACAGAATGATCTAATGAAGAAAGCGCAATCAACAAGCTGCACAGCCACTCAGCTGAACATTCAACTTCCTGCAATGATATGCATTGTAATGTCGCAGGCAGTTGTAAAGTACATCGCTCACTATAAGTACCCCACAAATAAAGTTTTGTCAATTTCTTGAGAGTATACAGAATCTTTGATGCTAAAGATGCACACTCGGCTGTTTTCAGCTTCAAGATTCCTATATCTGTACCTCGAAATATTTCGAATAGTTCAACACTGCCATTTTTCACAAATACCTCAATTTCAGACATGTCATGTAACGGTATTTCAGACCGCGAATCAGATATCCGTGCTTGGGAATCGTCTCCACACTCATCTGCACATGGCTGCAATACAACATCCCACAGCTGACACTTTACAGAATGATCTAATGAAGAAAGCGCAATCAACAAGCTGCACAGCCACTCAGCTGAACATTCAACTCTCTGCAAGGATATGCATTGCAATGTAGCAGGCAGTTGTAAAGTACATCGCTCACTATAAGTACCCCACAAATAAAGTTTTGTCAATTTCTTGAGAGTGAACAGAATCTTTGATGCTAAAGATGCGCACTCAGCTGTTGTCAGCTTCAAGATTCCTATATTTGTACCTCGAAATATTTCAAACAGTTCAACACTGCCATTATTCAAATATATTTCAATTAGTGACATGTCAAATGAAAGTATTTCCGACCGCAAATCAGATACATGTACATGGGAATCGTCTCCAGAGGCGTCTTCACATGGCTGCAATACAACATCCAACAGCGCACACTCTACAGAATGATCTAATGAAGAAAGCGCAATCAACAAGCTACACAGCCACTCAGCTGAACATTCAACTCTCTGCAATGATATGCATTGTAATGTAGCAGGCAGTTGTAAAGTACATCGCTCACTATAAGTACCCCACAAATAAAGTTTTGTCAATTTCTTGAGAGTATACAGAATCTTTGAGGCTAAAGATGCACACTCGGCTGTTTTCAGATTCAAGATTCCTATATTTGTACCTCGAAATATTTCAAACAGTTCAACACTGCCATTTTTCACCAATACCTCAATTTCAGACATGTCATGTAACGGTATTTCAGACCGCGAATCAGATATCCGTGCTTGGGAATCGTCTCCACACTCTTCTGCACATGGCTGCAATACAACATCCCACAGCTCACACTCTACAGAATGATCTAATGAAGAAAGCGCAATCAACAAGCTGCACAGCCACTCAGCTGAACATTCAACTACCTGCAATGAAATGCATTGTAATGTAGCAGGCAGTTGTAAAGTACATCGCTCACTATAAGTACCCCACAAATAAAGTTTTGTCAATTTCTTGAGAGTATACAGAATCTTTGATGCTAAAGATGCACACTCAGCTGTTTTCAGATTCAAGATTCCTATATTTGTACCTCGAAATATTTCAAACAGTTCAACACTGCCATTTTTCACCAATACCTCAATTTCAGACATGTCATGTAACGGTATTTCAGACCGCAAATCAGATATCCGTGCTTGAGAATCGTCTCCACACTCATCTGCACATGGCTGCAATACAACATCCCACAGCTCACACTTTACAGAATGATCTAATGAAGAAAGCGCAATCAACAAGCTGCACAGCCACTCAGCTGAACATTTAACTTTCTGCAATGAAATGCATTGTAATGTAGCAGGCAGTTGTAAAGTACATCGCTCACTATGAGTATCCCACAAATAAAGTTTTGTCAATTTCTTGAGAGTGAACAGAATCGTTGACGCTAATGAGACATCATTAGAAGTAAGCAGGCCCAGTTCTCCGATCTGTGTACATCGTAGTGTGTCATATAGGTAATTATTGCCTTGCTCAATATCTAGGTGGATATTTTTCATATCGCACAACAATTCTTCTGACTGGCATATTTGTGTATTGGAATCCGTAACAGTCACAGCTTCAAAATACAATTGCACATCATGTTTTAATGATGATAAATACACTAGTAGGCGACGAAGAAACACGGCCGTACAAGTACAATTTAGCAAACCAATATCTTGTATTGTACCAGGTAGAAGTGTTCGTTCCAAAAGATTTGAATCTTCTATGGACAAATATATTAAGTTAGACAACGACGGAAGAACATTGGACAACGATGATTCTTCGATTTGTCCGATAAAATGCAGCTCCTTTATTTTCAAATTATGTAAGGCTTTATAAATTTCCGAGGTCACTGTAGTCTTTAAACGTTCAAGACTATTTTTTGACTGTTGCATGATTGACAGTAATTCACTTTCTTCTAAAACGTTGCTTTCCAAAATAAGTGACCGAACATTTGACTTGTTTAAAATTAGCAGTTGCTTTAATGTCTTTGAATCCGAATCATGAAGATATTCATTGAATGTGAAATCCATACATTTTAAAAAGATTTCCTTCTGACCGCTGATTTTGGCCTCATTTAAAACAGCTATAACCATCTGCTGGAACAAGACTGATATTGCAAGACAACGTGCATCGCAATTCATCTGATTAGGATTTGATTTTAGAACGGTTTCTTTAGTGTATTTGTCTCTCTGAAATGCTGATTTATCCCTATATAGCTTTATGTAGAAGCTTAGTCCGTTGCTTATGTCACTGAGGAAATCACCGTCTACTAAACGGTTGAGTAGTTTATTACCTGTCTCGCAGTGAAGTCCATACAGATAAATAACCGTCTGGCTCATTTCTAAAACATTATATTTATGTTCAGGTTTGAAATTTGCTAGCAGGACATGCTTTGAATTTGCGATATGAAATGCTGCCAGAAACTCTTGGACTGTCTCGTGCGTAAATGAAAATTGGAGACCCTGTGTAACGTTTACGGAAATGAACCTTGCTGTTAAGACACCAGCCTTGAGGCAAAATTGCAAATGTGTTTTAGATAAATATTTCCTTAATTCCTGTTCACTAAACGTAAGAGATTTGTTCGATGAAAATGTTAATTGAAACGCAGCATTTGCAAGCGCATTAAATATACTCAATTGTTTCTTTATGTATCTCGTACTTGATAAACACTCAATAGAGCATCCGTTTTTAAAAGATCCCTCTGTCGCATCGGCCTTCTTGAAAAGTAGGTCTAGTAGAACACAATTCATTTCACACAATGAACCCCTAACATCCGTTTTGCTCATCCATACATTAACTATCAACGCCTGTAGCCATGGCGACGTAAGAAAATGCATAAAGTGACGTTCGTTAACGAACGTCATGAATTCATTGAATGTCCTGTTGTTACCAGTCTGAAGACTGAGTATTATTTGCTTAATTAGCTGTTCTGAATCTGCTATCCCTTCAATTTCTAGCAGTCTGTCAATTACAGAAACTTTGATCCGCTCGTCCGCCATTTTCCACGGTCGTGTTGTTATTATCGATACGCAGTTTGTATGAGAGCTTGGAATTCTAGGTACAACGTACTGATTCAAATGATCAGCCCACTCGTTCAGTCCATCCATAGTAACGAGGCAGGTCTCTCGTTCAAGGATTTGGTGTAGTAGCTCAAATGCCTTTGTTTGCTTATCACCCGTGTAAATGTTGTCGATTATATGTGCTTTAATCATTTCTATAACATCACGCTGACCAATTGCATCTCGTAGTGAAATGTGAAACAGAAATTGAAAGTCCTTCAACGTATCAGCATCACTAAATGTGGCCTTGTTATCAGAATTATGCACAGATACTGCGTTGCACCAGTCAAGCACAAGTTTAGTTAGGAATGTAGACTTTCCTATTCCGGGATCTCCTTGAACAAACACACGTTTGAGCTTTTTATCACTGTAAAAGAAGTCCTTGTATTGGTTAATCGCTTTGTTTGTTTTTGTTCGAGATCCATCTTTCTCAATGTTGTAAAGACTTAATTTCGGTTGAACAAAAATATCAAATATGGGTTTGTCAAGACCCTCCCATAGCGGCGACACAGACACGGTATTTATCTCCGCTGTATAGAACTCAATTAAATGTCCGCGAAAATCTGAAATGATAAATGTAAATTTTGTTTCCCAAGAATAAAATCTTGACGAAAACAAAAACAAAACCAATAATGATATATTACAACAAAAACTCATAGAATACAACTAAAACAACAACTACTACTAGTACTAGTAGTTGTGTAAGTAGCAGTAGAAGTAGTAGTAGTAATACTAGTTTAGTAGTAGAAGTGTAGTACATGTAGTAGAAAGTTAGTCTTATTCGTAGTAGTAGTAGTAGTAGCAGTAGCAGTGTAGTATTATAGTAGTACTAGTAGTAGAAGTAGTAGTTGTAGTAGAAGAAGAAGAAGTAGTAGAAGTAGTTAGTAGTAGTAAGTAGTAGTAGTATTAGTAGTAGTATAGTAGTTAGTAGGAGGAGGAGGAGTGAGAGGATTATAGGAGTGTAGGTAAGTAATAATAAGTAATAAGAATAAATAATGAAGAATACTAATGAGAATATAATAATAAGAAGTAAAAGAATAAGACAGAATAAGTAATACCACGGCGAATACGAGATACTGTCTACTACAAAATACTACGACGAAGACGACTACGATAAGACTACTACTACTACTACTACTACGACGACTGATCTACTACTACTACTACTACTACTACTACTACTACTACTACTAGAGACGACTACTTCTACTACTACTACTATACTACTTATACTACTACTACTACTACAACTACTCTACTACTACTACTACTTCTTCTACTACTACAACTACTACTACTACTACTTATGCTACTACTACTACTGCTACTACTATTACTACCACTACTACTACTACTGCTACTTCTACTACTACTACTTCTTCTTCTACTACTACTACTACCACTTCAACTACTACAACAACAACAACAACTACTACTACTACTACAACTACTACTACTAGTTCTTCTAATGCTATAAATCAAACTCATGTTTAAAAAAAGAATGCTGCTAAGTTGGCGATATCTATTCATATACTTAAGAAGGTCCAAAGCATATCTTTCAGCAGATTAGCGTAAATGTAGTCTATGTATAGGTGTTGTGTGTCAATCTATGTTTTACCTGACGGTATGGCATACGTTGACCCTTATTCACAGTTAAATTGTGGTTATGTATCTTGACATACTTTTTACGAAGTTGCAAACGTCAATCGTAGGTTTTTTTCAATTGGTCGACCAGACATATTAACAGCGTATAATTTTAAATGTCAAACGCGTGTGTGATGCATTAATGTGGAAATAAGATGACACGCTATGCTAATCCGTCTACAGATTGTGTGTACTATTACGGTGTAAATACCTATTTTAAATGACTAGAAAAGTGTTCCTCAATACAGGTATGCAATACCATTTCTTTTAATGAAGACAATAGTGCTTTACTTAGTAAATATCAATAACTTAATACAATATGTCATTGAATTTAATTTTTTGAAATAATTCTCCTTGTAATATATAAATATATTGTTAACACTTTTGGGCAACAAAACTATCACCAAAACCAACCGACTTGCATGACAACCGATTTTAAAATTAGTCAGTAGAATTGTCTGATTTTGCTTGACAGATTTATTGGAACTTGTAAATGATTAAATCTCTAAAAACGAGTTTGTTTGTAATTAAACCACCTTACCAAGAATCAAATACTTTAATATGATACTTGATTACAATAGGACATGATAGTTATAAACCATGATGCTTGTTCAATGGTGTTTATTGTGTGTCTATGTTCTGTTTTATGACTCTGAAATACGCTGACATTATTTAGAACTGAAATTGAGTTTTGTGCTGTCCTTTGAGCTTGCACTTTTACACGAACAAAACATATCATGGACTGCACAAGAGAACATTGTGTAAATGTAGTTTGATTTTTGTTTGAGTAAAGCGCGGTACTTTATACTTTAATTCAAAGAAATCGAAAACGCGAGGCTTATACATATAACTGAATTTTCAACAGACAACACTTTATACGTATGTTATTCTGTTTGCCCGTAGCGTTCATAGTCGCAAAATTGTTTTCAATATTCAAATTATGAACAAACATACCGACAAATATTTCTGTAAATAGTTTGTTGTCGATAAGCGATTAACTAACTATGCAAACTGAGATTTAGTTCAGGGTTTCATATACTCGATAAATTATCCGAAATATGCATTCGGTGATAAATTAATAGACAACTTATAGTGAAACACGAAATCAGACATACCTTTACAGGTTTGCTCATAGGTCGATTCCACAGTTATGCTTACATGATCATCAATAGCCTTTTTACATTTCGCAGTATGGTCATCAAGTACCTGTTTACAATTGCCCGTGTGTGTATTTAGATCCCTTTTACACTGTTCAAGAAACATCTGCATCTCATCCAGAGATTGATCAGCTATATTCTGAACTTTCTTAAGTGTATCTTGAGCAGCCTTTAGTAAATCAATCATTTCCTGCGTGGTTATCTTTAATGTGTCCTTTTGCAGCTGTATTGGATAACATATGTTTGTCATGTGAAAACATCAACTATTAACCACTTAGCAACTGTTACATAAAACCACTATGTACAACTGTATGAAGAAGTATTGTAATTGTAATTAGTGTCATATATTGTCTTCATTTTACAGCAGTTATATATAAGTAGTTTGAAATGCCTGATACGTATTCTCAATTAAGCTTAGGTTATTTATGTCATATCAACGATCTGATAAAAATACACAACACCGTGGATAGTGATACCTGGAGCAGAAAATCTAGGAGTTTGAATTTTACTGTTCATGTGACGGTTATAAATTATAGCGATACATAAACAACTTTTAGGCATTTCATGCAAATCCTTTGTGCTTTAATGTTTAATTGCTGAATAAAAGTTAAGTTCGACCTTAATTTTCTTTATATTCGAATACCAACGTGCACGACAAAACGGTTTGTTACTGAACACTATGTTATACCTCTGCTAGTTTCTTCACAGCCTCCTGTGAAGTGACGTCATGCGTGAGACACGTTGCGTCACTCAGAAGGTCAGTGAGTGTTGTGAAGATGTCCTGAATGATATGCATTCCAATGTCTTAGACAGCTGTACAGTACATCGCTCACTGTAAGTCCCCCACAAAAAAAGCTTTGTCAATTTCTAAAGAGTACACATAATCCTTGACGCAGATGAGGCACAATCTGCCGTTCTCAGTACCAGGATCCCTATACTGGTATCACGCAATATTTCAAACAGTTCAACACTGCCATTTTCCACATCAATTGTCATATGTGTCATATCAAGTGACATCATTTTATATCGCAAATCAGATACATGTGTTTGGGAATCTCCTCCGGATGAATATTCCCAAGGCTGCAATACAACATCCAAATAATGACAACCTACTGATTAATCTAACAAAGACAGCGCAATCAACAAGCTGCACAGCCTATCAGCTGAACATTCAACTTTATCCAATGGCATTAATTGTAATGTAGCAGGCAGCTGTAAAGTGCATCGCTCACTAAAAGTCCCCCACAAAATAAGCTTTTTTACTTTCTTGAGAGTGTACATAATCTTTGATGCTAATGAGACGCAATCTGCCGTAAACAGATTCAAAGTCCCTATATTTGTATCACGTAAGATTTCAAACAGTTCAACAATGCCATTTTGTACAAAAATTGTCATGTTGGACATATCAAATGACAGCATTTCTCATCGCAAATAAGATATTAGTGTTTTTGAATCGTCTCCACAAGAGAATTAACATGGCTGCAATACAACATCCCAAAGCCCACACTCTACAAAATGATCTAATGAAGAAAGCTCTGTCAACAAGCTGCACAGCCACTCAGCTGAACATTCAACTTCCTGCAATAATATGCATTGTAATGTATCAGGCAGCTGTAAAGTGCATCGCCCACTATAAGTCCCCCACAAAACAAGCTTTGTCAATTTCTTCAGAGTATGCAGAATCTGTGATGATAATTATTCACAATCGGCCGATTTTAGCGTCAGTATTCCTATATTTGTACCTCTAAAGATTTCAAACAGTTCACTACTGCCATTTTTTACCAATATTTTAGTTTGAGACATATCAAGTGACACCATTTCAGATCGCAAATCAGATACATGTGTTTGGGAATCGTCTCCACACTCATCTGCACATGGCTGCAATACAACATCCCACAGCTCACACTTTACAGAATGATCTAATGAAGAAAGCGCAATCAACAAGCTGCACAGCCACTCAGCTGAACATTCAACTTCCTGCAATGATATGCATTGTAATGTCGCAGGCAGTTGTAAAGTACATCGCTCACTATAAGTACCCCACAAATAAAGTTTTGTCAATTTCTTGAGAGTATACAGAATCTTTGATGCTAAAGATGCACACTCGGCTGTTTTCAGCTTCAAGATTCCTATATCTGTACCTCGAAATATTTCGAATAGTTCAACACTGCCATTTTTCACAAATAGCTCAATTTCAGACATATCATGTAACGGTATTTCAGACCGCGAATCAGATATCCGTGCTTGGGAATCGTCTCCACACTCTTCTGCACATGGCTGCAATACAACATCATACAGCTTACACTTTACAGAATGATCTAATGAAGAAAGCGCAATCAACAAGCTGCACAGCCACTCAGCTGAACATTCAACTTCCTGCAATGATATGCATTGTAATGTCGCAGGCAGTTGTAAAGTACATCGCTCACTATAAGTACCCCACAAATAAAGTTTTGTCAATTTCTTGAGAGTATACAGAATCTTTGATGCTAAAGATGCACACTCGGCTGTTTTCAGCTTCAAGATTCCTATATCTGTACCTCGAAATATTTCGAATAGTTCAACACTGCCATTTTTCACAAATACCTCAATTTCAGACATGTCATGTAACGGTATTTCAGACCGCGAATCAGATATCCGTGCTTGGGAATCGTCTCCACACTCATCTGCACATGGCTGCAATACAACATCCCACAGCTGACACTTTACAGAATGATCTAATGAAGAAAGCGCAATCAACAAGCTGCACAGCCACTCAGCTGAACATTCAACTCTCTGCAAGGATATGCATTGCAATGTAGCAGGCAGTTGTAAAGTACATCGCTCACTATAAGTACCCCACAAATAAAGTTTTGTCAATTTCTTGAGAGTGAACAGAATCTTTGATGCTAAAGATGCGCACTCAGCTGTTGTCAGCTTCAAGTTTCCTATATTTGTACCTCGAAATATTTCAAACAGTTCAACACTGCCATTATTCAAATATATTTCAATTAGTGACATGTCAAATGAAAGTATTTCCGACCGCAAATCAGATACATGTACATGGGAATCGTCTCCAGAGGCGTCTTCACATGGCTGCAATACAACATCCAACAGCGCACACTCTACAGAATGATCTAATGAAGAAAGCGCAATCAACAAGCTACACAGCCACTCAGCTGAACATTCAACTCTCTGCAATGATATGCATTGTAATGTAGCAGGCAGTTGTAAAGTACATCGCTCACTATAAGTACCCCACAAATAAAGTTTTGTCAATTTCTTGAGAGTATACAGAATCTTTGAGGCTAAAGATGCACACTCGGCTGTTTTCAGATTCAAGATTCCTATATTTGTACCTCGAAATATTTCAAACAGTTCAACACTGCCATTTTTCACCAATACCTCAATTTCAGACATGTCATGTAACGGTATTTCAGACCGCGAATCAGATATCCGTGCTTGGGAATCGTCTCCACACTCTTCTGCACATGGCTGCAATACAACATCCCACAGCTCACACTCTACAGAATGATCTAATGAAGAAAGCGCAATCAACAAGCTGCACAGCCACTCAGCTGAACATTCAACTACCTGCAATGAAATGCATTGTAATGTAGCAGGCAGTTGTAAAGTACATCGCTCACTATAAGTACCCCACAAATAAAGTTTTGTCAATTTCTTGAGAGTATACAGAATCTTTGATGCTAAAGATGCACACTCAGCTGTTTTCAGATTCAAGATTCCTATATTTGTACCTCGAAATATTTCAAACAGTTCAACACTGCCATTTTTCACCAATACCTCAATTTCAGACATGTCATGTAACGGTATTTCAGACCGCAAATCAGATATCCGTGCTTGAGAATCGTCTCCACACTCATCTGCACATGGCTGCAATACAACATCCCACAGCTCACACTTTACAGAATGATCTAATGAAGAAAGCGCAATCAACAAGCTGCACAGCCACTCAGCTGAACATTTAACTTTCTGCAATGAAATGCATTGTAATGTAGCAGGCAGTTGTAAAGTACATCGCTCACTATGAGTATCCCACAAATAAAGTTTTGTCAATTTCTTGAGAGTGAACAGAATCGTTGACGCTAATGAGACATCATTAGAAGTAAGCAGGCCCAGTTCTCCGATCTGTGTACATCGTAGTGTGTCATATAGGTAATTATTGCCTTGCTCAATATCTAGGTGGATATTTTTCATATCGCACAACAATTCTTCTGACTGGCATATTTGTGTATTGGAATCCGTAACAGTCACAGCTTCAAAATACAATTGCACATCATGTTTTAATGATGATAAATACACTAGTAGGCGACGAAGAAACACGGCCGTACAAGTACAATTTAGCAAACCAATATCTTGTATTGTACCAGGTAGAAGTGTTCGTTCCAAAAGATTTGAATCTTCTATGGACAAATATATTAAGTTAGACAACGACGGAAGAACATTGGACAACGATGATTCTTCGATTTGTCCGATAAAATGCAGCTCCTTTATTTTCAAATTATGTAAGGCTTTATAAATTTCCGAGGTCACTGTAGTCTTTAAACGTTCAAGACTATTTTTTGACTGTTGCATGATTGACAGTAATTCACTTTCTTCTAAAACGTTGCTTTCCAAAATAAGTGACCGAACATTTGACTTGTTTAAAATTAGCAGTTGCTTTAATGTCTTTGAATCCGAATCATGAAGATATTCATTGAATGTGAAATCCATACATTTTAAAAAGATTTCCTTCTGACCGCTGATTTTGGCCTCATTTAAAACAGCTATAACCATCTGCTGGAACAAGACTGATATTGCAAGACAACGTGCATCGCAATTCATCTGATTAGGATTTGATTTTAGAACGGTTTCTTTAGTGTATTTGTCTCTCTGAAATGCTGATTTATCCCTAT
>NC_068360.1:71054383-71113388 GCF_020536995.1 Dreissena polymorpha
CATACGTCGACAAATCTTAGAACTTTGGTACAGATAAAGTCATGATGGGACACCAAGGTTTTATGAAATACTGGCCCCTCTAACACCCTTTGAATTCATTGCTGACACACGCTGTTTTAAGTTTGTAAATTCAATGCAATGACATCAAGTTACCCAGCATTGTGTACACACCGGTCTTACTGACCTGTGTACTAACGCGAAAAGAATTGTGGGTAGCACTTATTTTACGAGTAAAAAGTGAAAGCGAAAATAGGTCAGGTAATCGTGTTCTGATAATCGCTATCAGTCTTATTAGAGCTTCAAAATCACATAAAAACATAATTAAATAACATTCCTTTAAAAAACATTTCGTTTTAAACACACAATAAAAAACGATTTTTCTTTCATTATTAACACTTTCATTACTACGCAGAACTACTTTGGCGGAAGCATAATTCCCCAAACCATGGGAATTTGATGCGTCTTAGTATAGAGGTGTCAATAACGTAGTGACGTCACCATCTATGTATAGAATGGTGACCCAGTTTACAACTCAGCAGAGATATCATTAGAAAAAAATTCTGAGAAAATTTATAAAGATCAGACACTAATTGTTGACTCTGAGATGTTAATGAGACAAATGTTGATGACGGACAAGGCGTAACCAATGATCGACAAACGGCGATCATAAAAGCTACAAAGACAACGTTTCACGATAGCCATATCAGAAACTTCACCGCCCTCTTGAGGTAATGTTTTCCCAAATGACCGCAATCATTTTCGAACCCCGTAGAGTCATCGGGAACTGACAAATAACACTTCTAAAATGTAAACTCGGCTGAACAAAAGCCAAATAAGAAAACGGCTTCCCTCACACCTGGTGGCCATATTGTTTAGCGGACCGGAACTATTGTTTGTAGTTGTATGAGCATAAGAACAAATGCTTATAATAAGTTTCCGGAATATCCAACGAACAGAACATGCTTTAAATAGAGTGTAAACATTTTTTTTCTCTTTTTTGAACTACTGAGATAGTTATAGACCTCGTGTGACCCAGTTTTGAAATCGGCCGAGATAGGATTAGACGAATTAAGTGTCAAGAAAATCGGACAATAAATGTTTGCTATAGTAGGTAACTGTAGACGACAGGTGACGCACACAGGAAAACATGCAATCTCAACTGCATTAGCATATAGTTCTCTCGTAAGCTGAAATGTATCGACCATTAAAACGAACCACACTTTCCGCATTCGAAGAACTACACAGGCATTTACAAGAAACTACTAAAATGGTTTAATTCAGGTCGGTAAACGGTATTTTAATAGATTTTGTCACAAGCTTGTTTATGTGTTTAGCTAATTTCCTGTGATATTTGGCTTCTAACAAAGCTATAACCAACAATTAATAGATCTGAACTGTGTTGAATAAGGAACCTCCACCCATTTTAGAGTACGAAGAATAATACAAAGACAGATGATACCACAATAGCAATACAGCGAGCGATCACAAATATTCCAAACGTGGTATGTGCTCTGTGCATTCAGATGCGCTGACAATAGGAAGTATCTTCTGATATGAAAATCGCCTATTTGGTGGTTTCTTTTCATGATTGCCAAGTTTTAGTATAACGTTTGTCTTAAGTGAATTCATCTCATTACATTTAGTCTCTGTGGAATACATTAGCCAAATACAAAATGTAATTGACAGCAAGTTATAGCTTGATCTGTCGATTATTGAGCTGTACTGTGGATATAACATTATAGATGGCATTCATATAGGATCTGGCACGAGTTGTCATATCGGTAAACGATAAAGGCCAAAGTCTCGCTTACTAACAAAATTCGTGAACTCGTTTAATAAAATATTATTTGATATGACAACGAGTTTCAGATCTTTTCATTACATGCTTTTATATGAGCAAATAAAATAAATATTTACGCAAACATAATGATAAATCCCAAATGTTGTTAACATTTCGTAACGTCATTTGACGTTGCAACGTCATTTCAGCAAAATAACAAAATGCGATTGGTCAATAAACGAAAACTAAGCAAATGAAAACGCTTCAAAATGTTGTATGACACATGTTAATATAATAAAATATGTAATGGTTGTATAATATGGGAAACAGGGTATAGCATGTGATAAAAAGAAATCATACCCATTTTGGCTATATAGACGGGTGGGTGAATCAAATTTATATACTCTCCATACTGTTCATCGCAGGAAAACAATAAAACAAATTGAATTTTATAACTATCCACTTACTTTAGTCAGGAGACACGGGGTATTGGGTTTTCCGGCAGCAATTGGAAAAGAAAACTTGTTGTCAAAGTGTTTGCAGTTCATCATAAAACTGATGATGCCGTTGAAGTCTGTTTCTTGAACCGAACACTGTCCGGCATATCCGTCTGGGGGAAAATAAGCCTTGGCTATTTGCCATGGATTTGTTGTCCATTGTTGCGCTATTGTATTTTTCCACGACGGTTTTTTAAATTTATGTTTCTTAACAATTTCGTCTTGGACTTGATTACAAACATTAGCAGGACATGGCCGTGGTTGTTTGGCCGCGTTATCATGCATAGATGTGCATGTACTGTGTGCTCCATGTTTATTGCATACGCCTTGTGTTGGGCATTTCAGCAAGTTTGCAGTTTGACACACTGAACATGTGGCTTGCGAAGAATTAATTGACCAGACATTGTTGAATATATTGGTGTGTATAGTTTTAGCCTCGTTTTCCACAAACTGTTCTAAACCAGATTTTGCAATATCAACTGCAAGCCAAGTCTTCAGCCAGTTCGTCCTTTCCTTCTCAGTGAACACAGCGGATAGATTCGCCATAGTGTTTCTTCAGCCACATTACAGAATGCAAACAATCTATGTTTTGAGTCAAGTGTGTGTTTGAGAAGACCCTGTGAAAGATAAACAAATTGAAAACAATCAGGTATAGAAGTAATTTTTCAAAACCATTATGTCAATAGATTGTTTGTTTTTGTATTTAGCAGATATAAAAATACATTATAAAAACTGTTTTATCCTAAAACATTTTCTCAATTAAATTAAAAATCAACAAGCTAGTGCTAGTTCTGCATTTAAGCTACCTACGAAGAAAATTTCAGTGCAATACCTAAATTATAATTCAATAAAGTGAGCGAACACCATTATTATTCTTGTTGAAGAACAAACATTGATAAGAACTCGAGTGGCCCGAAATGCAATTCTAAGCAAAGTCTCATAAAAAGCTTTATATATTCAACGTTGCATCACGGTTATGGGCAATGAACTATACAGTGATTGATGACAATGCATCTTTACGCCAGCACCTGTTCAACCATTTAAATGTAAAACCCAACCTAATCATTAGAATTCACAACATTTTTGAAATCTGAATAAAAACATGTACACTGTACACATTTCAATCTTATAAAAACTGAAAAATGTGCAATCTTCAGTTGTTGTTTACTGTATTTCACTGGGCTTAAATTTATAAAGGCTGTTTAAAAAAATACCAGCCTTTATTTATTTCCCTCATCAATTTGGGAAAGATGCCGGCAGCACTCAAATTTAAAGTGTCGTTCAACGCATCATAAAACGTGTTTGCATCGTTGCATAGTAATTATTTCACACTCGACATAAACACCGATAGTCTCCTTGTACATCACTGACATCACCAATTTATTGCAGCTTTATTCGTGTATGACTTCCATTTAATTGATTCCTCCTTACTCACACAATATAAATAGCATACACCGAATTGTAATATACGTCATTGACCACCAACCACAGTGTTTTCCTATGGCAATTAACAAAACTTGATGAACAAATTATGATAAGATAAAATCTCCCATGGCAGCCATTTTAAACGCTGTTTTTCTTCTCGTAGGTTTTACGTCAATCTTTTTTAACAAAAACAAATTATCACCAAAAGGTCAAACCAAAGTCATTTAACAGATTAATTAACGATGGAACTAAATGGTGGAAACTACGTGTGCGAGAAAAAGCGAGGACCTGAACAATTAGGTCAATGACATTATCCGCAAGCATTTAAACAAAGTTTACACTATCTCACTAGAATTGGAAAACAATACGCTTATTCTTATCAGTGCAAGAACAAGTCGTTGTTTATGAAGTGTTGAATGAAAAATATAATAATTCGTGTCTACCATTTTGCGGACCGGGTCATACTGACAATGACATCACGGCGTAAGTAAACAAGTGATTTTGCATACATCAGTCTTCCAAGCAATGAGAAAAGAGGAAATTCATTGCACAATGCACTGAACTGTTAAAGAGTGATTGTTTGTCGGAGCTCAATATCAACAATTTCGCGTCGATACTCGTTTGTGATTTTTCTCTTTCAATAATCATTAACTTCTGCCAATAGCCTAGAACATATTTACTTGGACGATCGTGTTTGCTTTTTTAAGGATGTCCATTAAATCAATTACGTTATTCTGGAATAAGATAACTGAAGATTTAAACTCAATAATACTATTCTACCCCATATATAAAATTGTACTTTAACTGTGTATTTTAGTAACTCGGATCGAAAAATCAAACCTCTACTGGCTCTTGCTCTACCCACCAACATTTCTGTATGGTTAACAAGCATCACGTTTTATTTTTCTTCCACGATGAGTTGAAATATATATGCGGCCTACACGATACATGTGTTCTTCGCCTTCCTCATTTTTCCATTCAAGAAAAGTTCATGTTAGCAGGCCATTCCTTGTGAATAGACATTCTTTAATCAACTAACCAATGGAAAATCTATTCATCAAAGAAATTATATTTTATAATTTAGGCCAATATCCGTCTAAACTTTAAAGAACAATGCACCGCAATTGTACGATTTAAAACTCTTTTACGTCAATGATAAATTGATAATGTCCTGAATCCGTGATTTGTTCAACAAACATACTTTATAAAAAAAAACACAAAGACGTCATATTATTTTACAACTGCGTTTCAAAATGCCCAGACACTCGCGTCTTTGAACTGAATGAATGAACCAATCCAGCGACGTAATGCCAACAGACAATCGCGCGCAGTTTGGCTAATTGTTGTGCATTCAGTTGAACAAAATCAATCGAAACACTGTATTGGATTAATAACTAACGGCTAGTTTTCTTATACTATAAATTGATTAAAAATATATTCATTCAATGCATGTTAATGTGGAAAATTAAGAGCCAATTAATGAGGATGTTGATACATTTAAAACTCAACCGTTAAATCTTGTACATGTTTTAATTTGACCTTAAACCTGAAATGAAATGCCAAAACATGTTTTCTGCTATGTACATGAAGAAGCATGATAAATAATAGAGGACATAGCGCAAGTTTATCCGATATCCAGAGTTTCCTTCTATAAATCATTTTCACAAAATGTCGATGTACTACAAAACTATCAAAGGCATTCGCCTTATAAGACGTTACTAAACAAATTCAAAATGTAATAAAAAGTTGCCTATATCTTTTACTGTATATATGTTCTCATTCCGAAAAGTATTAATGAAACACATAAATCAAACAAACCTCTTTGTATACAAATGAATAAAGAACATAGCTGTGTAAGTTAAATTAAATAGCAATGAAACTAATATTAACTCAGTTAAAGTCTCTATAACGCTCAAAAGCAACGAAAATATCGTAAAGTATTTCGTAAAATCAAGTTTACACCTTAACAATCAGTGTGCCTTATAGCAATAGCCACAATTTCAACGCTAGAAGTTGTATGATTACATAGATTTTTTGCAGATACAAAATGCTCATTTTTATTAATTTGTGACCACAATTAATTCCATGATAATTTCTTGCGAATATATTTATTCATACGACACACGAACACTAAAATGATACCATGTTAAAACCATAATGAAAACGAGCATTTTGTATCCACAAACATCTATTTTACCACACCACATCTGGCGTTGCAATTTCGGCAATTGCCATAATGAACAATGATTGATAATTGTTTAGCTTTATTTTACGAAATATTGTACGAAATTTTCGTTGATTTTGAGGAGTAATGTTACTTTAATATATAACCTCATAACGCAACAATCATATAACAGCATACAGGTTATTGCAACCTGTGCGAACTTCTTAAATGTTATAGATACACATGAGACTGTAAGTCACGAGTTTCGTTTTAAGACACGAATGTGTCAGTGTAATTTATACAATTTGAAACGTTCAAGTATGTATCGAGTGTAAAAAGCATGTAAAATTATAAGTGTTCTCCGAAGAAGTACCATAACATTGCGTGTCAAAACTGCATTAGAGATTCTTAAGTACGTTTAATGTTTAGAGAGGCATATCGATTATAAACCAAACGACTTAATAATATGTAAAGTGTGGCTTTATATATTCAATGCTTTTTAGAAAACAGCACCGAATGTATGGAAAAGGACAAATTGTATAGAACTGTATGTACCAATTGTGGTGCTTATTAGCTATGAACATTAAATGTATCTTTCGTCACGCATCGCAAGCAACACCCTTTGTTTTTTAAGAGTCAAACGACACCCCATCTCCAAAATGACAGAGCTAGTTATTGACTTTACAATGCAGTTGGGCAATTATGTTCGCTTGAAAGTCATTGTTTACAATGATAGGTTACACACAAAATCACACACAAATAATTTCCAAAGAAACATTGCTTTGGTTTATTAAGAGTACATAAACATAATAAACTAATTTTTATTGTACGTTTTAATCAATAGTTGTTGATTAAACACGCATAATAAATTGCGGAACTCTCAAAGACGCCACAATGTTTAAGCGTTGTAAACCTAAATGTCAATAACGTACACATAATAGGCTGTTAAAGCTCTGTGCAGATTTTCATTTAAAAAAAAACCCGGAATTATCATTGGGTTATCAACTTTCAAAGTGGTTCGCACCATTTAGGCAAGCTGCGTAAGTAGACCGGCAAATTAAAATATAGTGTTTTTTTAATGAAATCGTGTTGTATGTTTAAATCATGCATGTTCAAATCATGCTCCTTGAGTCAAATTTTAATCGGGTTAAGAAACTCAACTCGCTCGGAAGTGTAATATCAGTTTTCATTTGTTTTGTCAAGATACACGAATAAAACTGGGAAACAATCCTTAAGGTAGCGCACCTCTAATGATTTCCCGCGATTTATTTTACGATCAATGCCGATCTTCAATGATCGGTTATTTCCGAGAGATGCATTTTATTTTTTTCAAACTTCGAATTTTAATATGTGTTTACCTAATTCATTTAGAATACATTATTTTCACTATAAATATTGACTTTGATCCAATTATCATCTGAAAAATACGATTTCGCGTTTTCTTCAAAGATCGACTAGCCTTTTTACCTGTTTACTTATGGATATCTATTTTTAAGGTTACACTGATGTGAAGTTGTCATGGCCGAGTGGTTGAGGCGATGGACTTAAAATCTTTTGGGATCTTTCCGCGCAGGTTCGAATCCTGCCGACATCGCATTCTTTTTGCGTCGCGTTTTATTTCTTTTCTAACGTAATTTGATTTAATATAGCATATAAGCTATGTTTATTGTTAAATATGTGGAAAATTGTATACACATCCTTCAATCTTTAAAATTAAACTAACGTTATGGCTAAATTGGGTTATTTACTGCTGAAAATACGAATGATGCATGTTGCATTTTTATTTTTATTTCAAAAAGTAAATTGTAAATCTGTCTATGTCTTGGTATTTTTGCTGTATATAGTGTTTCTATAAAAAATAAGTTTAAACTATAACTTAAATGAGACTATTTTAAATTTTATGACACTTTGTTTTTAACCGACCCAATTTTTACTTGGCTGAAATCACTTACATTTCATGGCGCTATTCCATAGATAAAATTTAAAAAAAAATGTCTGTAAAAGAATACTTATTTCATCTTGTTTAAACTTAAAACACCTTTACTGCATCTGTACACACCAGCTGCATGCCCATATTTGGAAATTTGAATGAATTATTGAACTTTTATATACCCCAGGGGTGAAAATAAAATGGACAAAAGCCGAGCGTGAGGGTGGTTTTGAAAAAATCGGAATATTTTTTTTTAAAACCATGGAAAGCCTACCTACAAATTTGCATGTAGTTCGGTGAAATGATGCTGATTAGGAAAATAATTAATTAAATTATATTTGGATATGTGCCCATTAGAGGTGCGCTACCTTAATCAAAGAAACACACACAACAATGTCCTTAAAATGACGAATGTGACCAAATTATGTGTTCTTGTATCAATAGTTTTTTTTAGAAACTCCACTTAGAAGCGGCTGGAAAAGGAAGGAGGGTTTGGCGGAGGGTTAGCTTCCCAAATTTACTAAGAAATCAGAGCAAGTTATTGCGTATACAATGTATACAATGTAAAATGTTTGTAGGTAAAACTTTTTTCAAAGTTAAAGTATTGAACAAAACTTAACTCAATAAGACACTATTATTAATAGAAGACATTAACGAACGCAGTTTAATGTATTGTAGGGTATGTACATGTATAAAGAAGGGTTCACCATAAAAAAACATACTTTAACGCCTAAAATATTTTTTTTCCAAATAGTGCGACATATAATTGATTATATTATATTAGAAACGATAACAACGTGTACTTTTAAATGTTATAGAAAAACATTGTATATCAAAAATCGAATATATATATATATATATATATATATTTATTAATTTATTTATTCATATCGTATTGCATATGTTTAATTACAAAAAATAATGATATCATGTATTGACTTTTGTCACACATTCTATTGTTTAATGGACAATCGGTGTCTCCAGCCTTTAAATGACCGTACGTCATTCCAAATACCTTGTAATAGAGTATATTATTGATTTTCCAATAAAGGCAATAAAGAAAACTTCATCAAGATTGCAGAAATATTTTTCATGATGTTCTGTTAGGAGCGGGTTCAGCAAAAACCCTACGTCACCGATGAAATAAACACTCGCTTTTGTACACAATCCTACCAGGTTTATTTAGAAATATATCTTAAATATACTTCTTAAGCAAGTTAGAGACGCTTTACAAACAATAAAATCGTTAATTTTAATAAAACACATTGTTTTGAAAAAATATCGAGCTGGTTGAATGTGTCGCCAAATGTGAAGTAATGGACGAGTCATTGCAATGATGCACTTAATCATCTCCAAAAAGGTAGCAAGTGTCGAGTGCTAAGTGCGCAGATTTATTGCTTAAGTATATAGTTATGTTGTAATAGTACCAAAAACTGTGTAAAATGATAAGAATTCACGCACCAGTACGTTAATTTTATTTTTTGTTCCGAAAATTTAATGGACGAGTCTATCGGATATGTTTAATCAAATTTATATTGCTAACAAGTATATTCAAAATGTACGCATTTCTGTATTTATTTATTCATGTTGGGAGAAAACTGGTCAATTTTGCATCTTAAACAAAAGGTAAGTAATGAGCGGGACATAATCAACGAGACGAAGAGTACCCGTGTACCTTGATATAGCGATTATTTCTTGCCGGAAGTTGTAAAATTAGGTTCATTTATGTGTGTGGGGATAAATAAAACCGGATGTTGACAAACGTTTGAATGGCGGTAGATTTTCAAGATCTTTACAGTTCACTTCAACTTTCATAAAAACAGGTAAGTGCTTGAACGCCGATCACTACAACATATATTTTGAAATCATTACCATTATGTTTTTATTTTGTGTTGAACATGTGTATACACGATTTTGCATAGTGTGTTCTACTGCCTCAGGCACATAACACATGTAAATACATTAACAAAACTGTCCCGTCAATTACTCGGTGTGTCCCGTCAATTATCTGATAAAATACCCTCATCTATAAGACACAGAATGTGTGGTTTTCTATAAACGGCACTTCGGCGATGGTTTTTACATAAACATATGATATTGAATATCATTTTAGCCATGTTGAAATAATATTTAGGTGGAAGGGTATTTATGTATACTATTCATTTCAAATACAATTTAGTTGAGGCATGGAACACTTTTACTACACATAACTTTTGCTGAAAGGAAACATAAAAATAAAGCATATTAACACCGTACAGTGCCATTTTAAAAGCAGTTCTATATTATGTCTGTTAAAACATATTGTACAATCATGAACATATATGACAATATTAGCGTTATAAGTGATGATCCCATTGTCCCGTCCATTACTTTTGATTTGTCCCGTCCGTTAGTTCCAATTTTACCATTTTATAACTTGGGTATATGTTTAGTTAAACCCATTTACTGCATGACAAATACTTCATTAACACTTCTGTTTGTTTCAGGATGGCGAAATCAAAAGCGCAGCGTATGCGAGAATATAGAGAGCGCAAGAAACAGCAGCTAGGAGAGGAAGAGTGGTTAAGGCAAGAGCGTAACCGTAGGAAGATTTATTTAACACCGATTGCACAGATGGATGAAGATAAGCAATTGAAAGTAAGAGAGAGGAATAGAAAATGCCAACAAAGGTTTAGAAAGAAAAAAACAGCAGCAGAAAGGAAGTGATAGAGAGAGCCTTGGCGATAGTGGAAATGATGTATTACCACAGCCTAGTACGAGTATGCAGTCAAGTGAGAATGAATTGACAAGCTCAACCGGCATTTTAACTGTCAAATTACCTTTTCAATCTAAGTCAAAGTCAACATCAGGAAAGAAACGAGTGTCTAGAGCATTGTCCAGATCATATCGAAGAGTTGAAACACTAGATGACCAGAATGAAGAGCTGAGACGAAAGTTAAAGACTGCACAGAAAAGACTTCAGAGATATGACCAGAAAAAGAACCAAGTGAAACCTATCACAAATACACCAACCGGAAAGACAGATAGACTCCTAAAAGAATCCGGAATAGATCCAAAATGTGTTCCAGAAGTGAGAAAGAAATTGATATATGGAGAATGTTTAAGTTTAGAAGTAAAGCTGGCTAAAGAAACCCAAGGTAACAAGAGCAACAGAAAACAGATCATACACAGAGTAGCTTCAGGAAGAGTCATGAAACGGTATCGTATGATGTCAACATTCCAAGTCAATTGAAATCTCTAAGAAGGTACGACTTAAGCGTGTCAAGAGAGAAGTGATCGAGTTTTTAGAGAGGGACGATAATGCGAGGATAATGCCTGGAAAGGCTGATGCAGCGAAAGGTAAAATTTCGTCAGAGAAAATCAAGAAAAGGGTCCTGAATGACTATATGTATAACCTTCACCAGAAGTTCTTAGCAGAGTCAAATTTCAAAATCGGACGAGCAACGTTTTACAGTTACAGACCAAAGCACATTTGTCCAGTAAACTTTGCCTCGCGAAGTGTCTGTCTATGTTCGAGACATCAGAACTTTTGTTTTTTGTTAAGGTCCATGAAGTCAAATAATATATCAACATGCACACAACCAGATGTTTGTAGATCAGTACAAGGAAAACCCTGAGTTGCTACGTGAACTTCTGGAAAAGTTACCTACCAGTGAAGAAAAGATTAAGTGTCAACAGTGGAAACGTGTGAAGCTGAATAATGGGACGGAGCGCCTAAGGGTTGTAGATGTTGAGAGGAGCAGGCAAGAGTTTATAGAGAATGTACTGAAAGAATTTGAGGAGTTTAAGGGTGACGTGAAACGGGTTAAAGAGCAGTATATTGCCGTCAAAGATATGAAAGATAAATTACCAAAGAATCATGTCCTTGTACAAATGGATTTCAGTGAGAACTATACATGCAACACACTGGAAGAAATCCAATCAGCATATTGGAACAGTTGCATGGTGACTCTCCATCCTACCGTGATCTATTCCAGGAATGATGATAATGAGCTAAAGCACACTAGCTATGTGTTCGTCTCTGAGGTCCTCAATCACAACGCTGCAATGGTGATCACAATCATAGATAAGTTGATGTCTCTAGTAAAAGATGTGGTGCCGAATGTAGAAAGTGTTCATTTTTGGACCGACTCCCCATCATCATAGTATAGGAACAAAACCATCTTTGATCTAATAGGGCATTTTGATGAACGCTTTGGAGTCACTTCATCTTGGCATTACTTCGAAGCAGGACATGGTAAGGGCCCCTGCGATGGGGTGGGCGGCACTACTAAACGGAATGATGATAATGCTGTGAAACAAGGCAAAGTACTAATTCAAGATGCTCACGATTTCTTTTCGTGGGCTAAGAAAGATGAAAGGGGTATTAAGAACGAGTTTGTGACAGAAGAGTCATACACCAATACAAAATTAGAAGTAGACAAAAGAAATACACAAATCAAACCACTTAAAGATTCGATGATGCTGCATGCCATTGTAGGTATGGGTAATGGGCAGCTGATGACACGTACTACTACTTGTGCATGTAATGACTGCTTCTTGGACGGGTTTAATAGAAATACAACATGTGCATGGAATCATGCACACATTGAAGAAAAAGCTGTGGAAGTGGTTGACACAAGTAGCACTACTGAGCATACAGGGCAAGAAATAACCGACGAAATCGCAGATGAGTGTGAGCAACAAGCAAGTGCACGTTCAGTTTGCTCTTCCGACATTGAAGATTGTGCGTTTGTTATTGCGCGGTACGATGGCAACAACTATATTGGACAAGTGGTTGAAATCTGTCCTGATGGCACATATAACATAAACTTTATGACTGATTCAGGGAAACGTAAAGGATGTTTCAGATGGCCAGCCAAGGAAGATAAGATCTTGAGAGATTTGACTGACATAGTTGCGGTGATCGAGGAGCCACAGACGACAACGAAAGCTGGTCGAGTGTATTCTGTGCCAGAATATGTATTGAAAAAGTACATGGGGAATATCTTACCGGCATACACAAAGTGTTAACACTGATAACTGCATTGTTGTTTAACGAAGTTACATGCACATTGTATTGATGTGTTATATGGTCACTATCACAAGCAACAGTGATTTTTTTTAAACGATTTGGATGACATTATGCTATGACAATAATCAAAGCTTATGCTGTTGCAATTATACCTGCACGGTATTGCACGGGACAGATATAATCGATCTAAAGAACCATTGTCACGTGGAGTTTATTACTAGAGTTGCGACACCTTAAGGGTTTCGCGGGATGGAATGAGTGGGGAGATGAAATAAAATTGAAAACCTACTAGAGTTGCGACACCTTAAGGGTTTCGCGGGATGGAATGAGTGGGAACTAAAAAAATGTGGGTTCGAAAATTTTGGGAAAGAAAATGTGGGAACGAAAAGGCACGACACGACACGATGAGCTGGCTATGACAATACCTCAGGTATTCTCCGAAAACAGCCGAGCGCATATGCATAAGTCAGTGAGTAATACTCAACAAGACTATTGTCAAGCAAATTTGTCCCCTACCGGCTCCACCATTGTCAGAATTTATTATATTTTTTTATTTATTGCCATAGAAACCAGAATTTTTGACGTAGGAACAAAATGAAATCACGTGCATAATGTCCTTATTGCCATCTATCCATGTTTCAAGTTTCATGAAAAAATATTAAGAACTTTAAAAGTTATCGCAGGATTCAGAAAAGTGTGACAGACTGACAGACTGACTGACTGACGGACACAGAGCACAAACCATAAATCCCCTCCGGTGAAACCGGATGTGGACTAATAAAAGCTACGCACGGCGTATAAAATCAGAACCACTGGGTCGAATATGCTGAAACTTGGCCACATTATAGATTATAGTCCAAATTAACAAGCTACAGAATGAGCGTTTTTGGACCAGACAGCGTAAAACATCAACCAATAATGGACAGCACAAAATGGGTAATTTTGTACAAAAAATGTAAACTTTGAGTGGCATTTAATGACCTTTAGACATCAGAAAGTTGCAAACTTTTAATATTCTGCACACTTCGACTTGTTTTTTTTTTACAAATTTAGAAGCATCTATGCTTGGGATGTATAAACCCTGTTATTCAGTGTCAAATTTGGCCAAAAATCACAATACAATCCCAAAAATGGCTAAGCAGCAATGCCCCTTTAACATTATTCCTTATATTTAATTGTATTGTTTAAAAAGATAACTGTGTTACTGTATATTTAATCATAATGGCTCTGTATATCACACATGATAGGGCACTGCTGGGGCTTAAACCCAGAACTCATCTCACATTGTAAGATGCGTTTTTCAATTAAACTACAATGATTTTATCTTGTGAAGTGGAGCCAACATACACCCACATACCGGTAAATGAAAAAATCATTCTGTCCATATATTTGTACTGGGCGTTAGTGAAAGTGAAAGTCTTTTTCCAGGTTTTCCCTGATTTCCAGGTTGGCTGGGAACCATGTTTAACTATGATAAAATGTTCTTTAGATGCCATGTGTATTAATATATAGGTCTATTTTTCTGAGATATTAATGAAAATGCCTTTGGGTATGTGGCGAATATTTAAAAAATCTGCAACTTGATATATGGTGCTAACACGGTAAAATTGTATGAGCCCTAATTATAATAGATGAATGCGTATTATGCTTCTCTGCTTATACTATGACGACATGTTCATACAATGCCATTTTTATTAATATACATGTATATGCCAAATTTATTGAAAAAGACTTGAAAATGTGTGTCGCAAGATACCAAGTAAGAAAAAAATCAGCATTTTTATGTAGGGTCTTCACACGGTAAAATTATTTGTGCCCAAAATAATAATAGATGAATGCATATTAGGCTTCAATGTTGCTTATACTATGACTACTGGTTCATACGATGCCATTTTTATAAATACCTATGCCAAATTTAATGAAATAGACTTGGAAATGTGTGTCGCCAGGTACCAAGTAAGAAAAAAATCAGCATTTTTATCTAGGGTCTTCACACGGTTAAATTATTTGTGCACAAATAATAATAGATGAATGCATATTAGGCTTCAATGTTGCTTATACTATAACTACTGGTTCATACGATGCCATTTTTATAAATATCTATGCCAAATTTAATGAAATAGCCTTGAAAATGTGTGTCGCCAGGTACCAAATCAGAAAAAAATCAGCATTTTTATGTAGGATCTTCACACAGTAAAATTATTTGTGCCCAAGTAATAATAGATGAATGCATATTAGGCTTCAATGTTGCTTATACTATGACTACTGGTTCATACGATGCCAATTTTATAAATATCTATGCCAAATTTAATGAAATAGACTTGAAAATGTGTATCCCCAGGTACCAAGTAAGAAAAAAAATCAGCATTTTTATGTAGGGTCTTCACACAGTAAAATTATTTGTGCCCCAATAATAATAGATGAATGCATATTAGGCTGCAATGTTGCTTAAACTATGACTACTGGTTCATATGATGCCAATTTTATAAATATCTATGCCAAATTTAATGAAATAGACTTGAAAATGTGTGTCGCCAGGTACCAAGTAAGAAAAAAATCAGCATTTTTATGTAGGGTCTTCACACAGTAAAATTATTTGTGCCCAAATAATAATAGATGAATGCATATTAGGCTTCAATGTTGCTTATACTATGACTAATGGTTCATACGATACCATTTTTATAAATATCTATGCCAAATTTAATGAAATAGACTTAAAAATGTGTGTCGCCAGGTACCAAGTAAGAAAAAATCACCATTTTTATGTAGGGTCTTCACACGGTAAAATTATTTGTTCCCAAATAATGATAGATGAATGCATATTAGGCTTCAATGTTGCTTATACTATGACGATATGTTCATACAATGCCATTTTTATTAATATATATGCCAAATTTAATGAAATAGAATTGAAAATGTGTGTCGCCAGGTACCAAGTAAGAAAAAAATCAGCATTTTTATGTAGGATCTTCACATGGTAAAATTATTTGTGCCAAAAATAATAATAGATGAATGCATATTAGGCTTCAATGAAGCTTATACTATGACTACTGGTTCATACAATGCCATTTTTAAAAATATGTATGCCAAATTTTATGAAATAGACTTGAAAATGTGTGTCGCCAGGTACCAAGTAAGAAAAAAATCAGCATTTTTATGTAGAGTCTTCACACGGTAAAATTATTTGTGCCCAAAATAATAATAGATGAATGCATATTAGGCTTCAATGTTACTTATACTTATAATGACTACTGGTTCATATGATGCCATTTTTATAAATATCTATGCCAAATTTAATGAAATAGACTTGAAAATGTGTGTCGCCAGGTACCAAGTAAGAAAAAAATCAGCATTTTTATCTAGGGTCTTCACACGGTTAAATTATTTGTGCACAAATAATAATAGATGAATGCATATTAGGCTTCAATGTTGCTTATACTATGACGACATGTTCATACAATGCCATTTTTATTAATATATATGCCAAATTTAATGAAATAGAATTGAAAATATGTGTCGCCAGGTACCAAATAAGAAAAGAATCAGCATTTTTATGTAGGGTCTTCACACAGTAAAATTATTTGTGCCCAAGTAATAATAGATGAATGCATATTAGGCTTCAATGTTGCTTAAACTATGACTACTGGTTCATACGATGCCAATTTTATAAATATCTATGCCAAATTTAATGAAATAGACTTGAAAATGTGTGTCGCCAGGTACCAAGTAAGAAAAAAATCAGCATTTTTATGTAGGGTCTTCACACAGTAAAATTATTTGTGCCCAAATAATAATAGATGAATGCATATTAGGCTTCAATGTTGCTTATACTATGACTACTGGTTCATACGATGCCAATTTTATAAATATCTATGCCAAATTTAATGAAAAAGACTTGAAAATGTGTGTCGCCAGGTACCAAGTAAGAAAAAAATCAGTATTTTTATGTAGGGTCTTCACACAGTAAAATTATTTGTGCGCAAATAATAATAGATGAATGCATATTAGGCTTCAATGTTGCTTATACTATGACTAATGGTTCATATGATACCATTTTAATAAATATCTATGCCAAATGTAATGAAATAGACTTTAAAATGTGTGTCGCCAGGTACCAAGTAAGAAAAAAATCAGCATTTTTATGTAGGGTCTTCACACGGTAAAATTATTTGTTCCCAAATAATAATAGATGAATGCATATTAGGCTTCAATGTTGCTTATACTATGACGATATGTTCATACAATGCCACTTTTATTAATATATATGCCAAATTTAATGCAATAGAATTGAAAATGTGTGTCGCAAGGTACCAAGTAAGAAAAAAATCAGCATTTTTATGTAGGGTCTTCACATGGTAAAATTATTTCTGCCAAAAATAGTGAAATAGACTTGAAAATGTGTGTCGCCAGGTACCAAGTAAGAAAAAAATCAGCATTTTTATGTAGTGTCTTCACACGGTAAAATCATTTGTGCCCAAATAATAATAGATGAATGCATATTAGGCTTCAATGTTGCTTATACTAAGACTCATGGTTCATACGATGCCATTTTTATAATATTATCTATGCCAAATTTAATGAAATAGACTTCAAAATGTGTGTCGCCAGGTACCAAATAAGAAAAAAATAAGCATTTTTATGTAGGATCTTCACACGGTAAAATTGTTTGTGCCCAAATAATAATACATGTAGATGAATGCATATTAGGCTTCAATGTTGCTTATACTATGACTACTGGTTCATACGATGCCATTTTTAAAAATATCTATGCCGAATTTAATGAAAAAGACTTGAAAATGTGTGTCGCCAGGTACCAAGTAAGAAAAAAATCAGCATTTTTATGTAGGGTCTTCACACAGTAAAATTATTTGTGCCCAAGTAATAATAGATGAATGCATATTAGGCTTCAATGTTGCTTATACTATGACTACTGGTTCATACGATGCCAATTTTATAAATATCTATGCCAAATTTAATGAAATAGACTTGAAAATGTGTGTCGCCAGGTACCAAGTAAGAAAAAAATCAGCATTTTTATGTAGGATCTTCACACAGTAAAATTATTTGTGCCCAAGTAATAATAGATGAATGCATATTAGGCTTCAATGTTGCTTATACTATGACGACATGTTCATACAATGCCATTTTTATTAATAAATATGCCAAATTTAATGAAATAGAATTGAAAATGTGTGTCGCCAGGTACCAAGTAAGAAAAAAATCAGCATTTTTATGTAGGGTCTTCACATGGTAAAATTATTTGTGCACAAATAATAATAGATGAATGCATATTAGGCTTCAATGTTGCTTATACTATGACTACTGGTTCATACGATGCCATTTTTAAAAATATCTATGCAAAATTTAATGAAATAGACTTGAAAATGTGTGTCGCCAGGTACCAAGTAAGAAAAAAATCAGCATTTTTATGTAGGGTCTTCACACGGTAAAATTATTTGTTCCCAAATAATAATAGATGAATGCATATTAGGCTTCAATGTTGCTTATTCTATGACGACATGTTCATACAATGCCATTTTTATTAATATATATGCCAAATTTAATGAAATAGAATTGAAAATGTGTGTCGCCAGGTACCAAGTAAGAAAAAAATCAGCATTTTTATGTAGGGTCTTCACACAGTAACATTATTTGTGCCCAAATAATAATAGATGAATGCATATTAGGCTTCAATGTTGCTTATACTATGACTAATGGTTCATATGATACCATTTTAATAAATATCTATGCCAAATGTAATGAAATAGACTTTAAAATGTGTGTCGCCAGGTACCAAGTAAGAAAAAAATCAGCATTTTTATGTAGGGTCTTCACACGGTAAAATTATTTGTTCCCAAATAATAATAGATGAATGCATATTAGGCTTCAATGTTGCTTATTCTATGACGACATGTTCATACAATGCCATTTTTATTAATATATATGCCAAATTTAATGAAATAGACTTGAAAATGTGTGTCGCCATGTACCAAGTAAGAAAAAAATCAGCATTTTTATGTAGGGTCTTCACACGGTAAAATTTTTTGTTCCCAAATAATAATAGATGAATGCATATTAGGCTTCAATGTTGCTTATTCTATGACGACATGTTCATACAATGCCATTTTTATTAATATATATGCCAAATTTAATGAAATAGAATTGAAAATGTGTGTCGCCAGGTACCAAGTACGAAAAAAATCAGCATTTTTATGTAGGGTCTTCACATGGTAAAATAATTTGTGCCAAAAATAATAATAGATCAATGCATATTAGGCTTCAATGTTGCTTATACTATGACTACTGGTTCATACGATGCCATTTTTAAAAATATCTATGCCAAATTTAATGAAATAAGACTTGAAAATGTGTGTCGCCAGGTACCAAGTAAGAAAAAAATCAGCATTTTTATGTAAGGTTTTCACACGGTAAAATTATTTGTGCCCAAATAATAATAGATGAATGCATATTAGGCTTCAATGTTGCTTATACCATGACTACTGGTTCATGCGATGCCATTTTTATATAATAATAAAATATAACAAATAATCCAACATGAGACAAAATGTCAAAATAAAGATTATTAAAATAACATCTTTATAGCACAACTTGAACAAATTACAAATTAGACAGGCACACAATATCATTATAAAAAATATGATAGTGATATGAAATGGCTGTAAACAACTTTAAATAAAAAATAATTACGAATTTGTTTAAACTGAAAACTTTTTTAAAATAGACTTTTTTTTCTCCTCAATTATTAATAGTGATAGCTGTTTTTGCACAAATTATAGGAATTTGCGATGCAAATGGTCAATGTTTTAAAAAGCGTGCAACTTATTTTTTCACATTTCACAATAGTCCAACAAATTTAGACGTAAGCTACCCCGCTTACGTCTAAACGGCTATCGTCGTTTTCCTATAGCAAATTGAGTTCAACTTAAACTTCAGTTTTTCTCGTTAAATCTTTGCTAATGCATAAAATTATCATTAATTAGACATAAATGTGAGCGATTACCTCTTAAATGTGTAAAAATAATGCTTTTAAACCACTTATGTACATTTTTTAAAATAAACATACACAACACACGAAGTGTGTTTGTCGTTTATAGAATTACATTGAATTATATTGAACGAAATTATTTTTTGAATAGGTTACACTTAACCAATTGTTGTTGTACAACAAACCACATCACTTTTTAGCTTTCTGTACTTTTTAATAAAATGAAACCTATATGTGTGTGTTAAAACTACCAGTTGTATCACGAAGTGTATATTGATAGGAGATGAATCGAGTATGTGACCCTTACTGTAGTAAATTCAATCTTTTGCAAAAACTATTCATCCGATTTTATTGGTTTATACGTTATCTTGTTGCTTATTAATTCCTCTTTCAAAAAATATACGTTTTAGTATACTCCCGTTGCTATTAATGGATTTATAGCGAGATAAATACAAGAAATACACATTTTATGTTTTACCACCGCGCGTTTTACCGTGTTGTGGCTATCAATCTTGTACAATTAGCGTACAGCGAAGCGCCGAGGTTATACATTTTGATGTAACCACTCACGTCTTTTGTTGAATTATAGTTTCAATTCTCGGCCGATTTTGACAAATTATATATCATTAGAAAGCTTACGTTACGTAGTAAACAGATATATGAACATATATTAAGTTTTTCTTCTGATTTCGACAGCCCGGCGAGTTATAACTTTAACTTTTGCAAATACCATACCGTATTGGAGTTTTAGAATCTAGATTTACGGTTGACATGTTCGTACTTAATACCAATTTGTAGCGTTCTTCTGATTTCGACAGCCCGGCGAGTTATAACTTTAACTTTTGCAAATATTATACCGTTTTGGAGTTTTAGAATCTAGATTTACGGTTGACATGTTCGTACTTAATACCAATTTGTAGCGTTTATATTTGGAGTTCAGTTTTAAAAATTACATCTTGCTTAGGAGAATAGAATTCTGTATACGATAGAAAAAAAATGTTTAAAAACGAAAGTAATTAAGGAATGAAGGCAGAAGAAAGTAGCGCGCGTTCCTAACGCACTGAACTGATGCTACGGTCTTGGCGATTATGCTTTTGTTTAGAAACCGGCCATTGAATTTCCTTTGCCATGATTATTATATTTTTTATGGAATATATTGTGGTATTTTGTTCACGAAACATATCAATAAAGCTTATTATAAATAAATCTAAATAAATTAACGATTTCAGCTCTTGTTTATAACAAAGAAGGGGTGATAAATTTATGATGAAACAGCGTATATAGCGGACCCTCTCGATTTTATTCGGCTTTGCATGCATACTTGAAATAAAATGGGTGTCAAAAACATTCATCGTTTGCTGTTAAATATCAACGAGGGAATTATGTATAATTATATGAAATGTTATTTACCTTAAATTAACAATTTATTAAAGATTCTTGAAAATCACAGTCGGTGTTACGCGGGTCATTTCGTATTTTGACATCAGGGCATCATGTCCAACTATTCAAAATCAGATTTTTTTTCACTGGGACGACGACGGCTTAGATTAAGACAGGCAGACAGATAGTTTATTCAGACTTATACAACAGTACATCGTCTTCAACTCAAATATATAAATTATTTTAGACGAATGGTTAGGTGATTACACATATAGCAGTGATGATTCTGAGAATGTTGCCATGTTTCTTATCCGTGTAATCTAGAGTCCGTGGTTTGAGCATTTTTATCGCGGTGTTCAACAAAAGATATCTCAATAATCTTGTTTATTGATAGATCTGTGGTTTTATTGCCCCTGTGTTCAGCACAAACCAATTATCTATTTATGATCAGATACTATGCCGACCAATACTAAATAACACTATGGTGTCATACGCCACAGCAGGGACATATACTTGTGATCATGGAGTCTAAGTGCAAGACTTAAAAAAAGTATGTTGTTTCGCTTGCGGTTGTTAAAGCCAAAACGGGGCTTCCCAGCTGGCACAGCTGCTACAGCTGCTGATATTCGGATCTGAATACCTAAACTTATTCAGACCTTATTCTTAACCGTTGCGCGTTTTACGATATCGGATTTTAGGCGGGAATACAACTCAGTGAAACTATTCAATTTCTTATACAACATTAAGCATATTAACAGTTATTGAAATTAACAATATCAGCGACATCTTTTTAAAGACTAAACACGTTTTCAAGTATCGAATTTAACATGTCAATAAAATATATTAATACCAAAAAAGGTTTCATTTAATATTGTTCACATTAAACCTTTAAATGAAAGTGTCGCTTTAACTATTTTCCGTGTCTTATTAAGCCGCGAATCGCTTGCTAAAAACAGTCAACAAAAAGGGCTACACGTTCTAATTCTTAATGAAATACAAAAATAAGTATAACATAATTATTAACGTCCATAAACACACACGGCAAGATCAAAGTTTTAATGGAAAACTAATATGACATTCCACGTAAATTATTATTTTCGTCTAAATCGAATACTATATATTGAGAAACAATGTATTTATAACCGACCAATGAGGTAACATTATGCAACTTTCAATTTACACAGTGCTATATGGCAACAATAAGGAATTTGAACAGTGGTAGTGTTTTAAGGTCTGGACTATCATTACTTGTAAGTTTGTATTAACATTTTTCTAATGCAATTAGTAAAATAATGTTTATATTTTATGTTTAATAATTTATTGCATGATTATTCTGTGCTGTTATATGAATTTGATGCCGTTAAAGCTTCCGACATGAATTCATGTCGGAACGATGCTATTGCAAAATAACGTTAAACGATATGAGGTCGATGTAAATCGACCTCATATTTATAGGAGTAATTTCACAACAGTTAGCGACTAATGCTGATGTTGTTACGCTGAGTGGCATATGGTTGCTGATGTCGTTACTGAGACTCATATTTTCACAAATTTGAACATTGCTCAATTAATTATTTTCACAATGTTCAACAGTCACAACTCATTTGTTCACAATTTTGAAAAGTGTGCAACTTATTTTTCCATAATTGTCAAGATTGCCAGGCTCATTTTTAAAAATCTTTAACATTGCACGACTCATATTTCACAATTTTCAACATTGCGAGACACTTGTTTTCACAATTTTAAAAAGTTTGCTACTGATATTTTAGGAATTTTAAACAATGCGTGACTATTTTTTTCACAATGTTAAATAGTCACCACCAATTTTTCTCACTTTGATCATTGCGCGACTCCTTTTACCACAATATGAACAGTGTGCGCCTAATGTTTTCACAAAATGAGGCGGCAGAGGTTGCTGCACAAAGATAAAAAAGCCCACTGCCATAAATTTTATCCAAAAAATAGCAACATGGCTTATTGGAGCTAAACAACCCTTTCTACATGTACTTTCAACAAGCACACAGACCAATGTCAATGACCGTAGGACTACTGGCACTGACCGTTGGTTCATCAGCATGAAAAATGGGTGTCAAAAATAGCACAAATAATGTAAAATGTGTTATATGCATGTATAACGATGAAACTTACCAACCACTCGACCAGGAAACATCTGTTGCAGACTATGTGGGATTCGGGATTCTCTCCCACTGGTATCATATGCAGATCGGTGGTCACAAGAACGTACACAACATCATTAATGTCAGCAATATATATCTCCAACTTCAAACACACAGCTTGCAAAATCGCTGAATATTGCACAAAAGCAGCTTCGTTACAAACTTCCAGCAACTCGAAATCCACAAGCAGTCTCGTTCCCCACCCACTTTGACTTCGTAGCGAAGGCATGTTTTTTTTTGGGAAACCGTTAACATCTCACAACTAAACGTATACTACGGAGATTGACAAGTTGAAAAATAAATTACTGTAATCACTTCCAATTTGCGCACTACGTTAAACTCCAGTTCAATTTTGTCTTTATTGTTGAAATGTTACTCTACACATTCGCTTTGAAAATAGCGGTTGGCGTGTTGTTGGAAGTATATGGAATGAGTGATGTATTGGACGTCATCATTGATGACGTTCATTCGAACGAATGATAAAGGGGGCTAAGTTTCGTTAAGTTGGTGCAAATCACTGCGATTTGAGCGCCTTGAAAACTGGTCAGTTACTTTTGCTGAAATTTTGCATGTATATGGAGAAGAATGCGATCTACCTGTTGGCGTAGGCGTTATACCTGGGAAAAATCTAGTTTTTTGATTAAATCACGAAAAAGTTTCGCAAGTTTGACAAAACCGGATTTACAAAATGCGGTATGTGGATATACCGAAGTCCTACCGAAATCCCCGAAATCAAACTTTGATAAAACAATGTTTCATTAGTGATTTCAGTGTATTTCGCAACGATCTATATTAAAATACGCAGTTTTTCAATACACAATCAATATTAATGGGGATTTCGTCGGATCTCGTGGTTTTCTGCGGATTTTGGTAATTACGGGAAATTCGGTATTTCTTCACACCCGTCAAAATGGTCGACTTCGTCAGAATGAACGCTTAGAAAGTATTTACAAAAAAAATCATCTCAAACGATGTAAAGTGAACGCTACTTATCTGTTTTGTAGATAAGTATACGATCCATTGGAAAACACTAACATTTGACATAAAAAACCGCCAGTGGATATGGAAATCTTCAGCGGTCGAAATAGCAGACGGCGTCGACCGATTGCTGCCAATACAGGTTCGAAAAAAACGCGAGAAAGTATTAACAAAATAACATAATTAAAAATGATGTAAAGTGAACGCTAATTCGCTGTTTTGTAGATAAGTATACGATCTATTGAAAAACCGTAACATTTGACATAAAAACACCCGTGGATATGGAAATAGCAGACATCACACGGCGTCTCATCTGATTTTACGCTGTTTGCCAAGGCCGATAATATAATGAATGGAAATGCACAAACTCAGTAACTGGCAAGATTATATGCATTAGTAGGTTGTTTCGTGATTATTTAGAAACAACTGCATAATTCTTTTGGTTCAGCCAGTGCAACTTAACAGAAATAAGTATAATAGTTTCTACACCTGACAACAATGTGCCAACTTATATAAGGTAAGTTGTTTACATTATTTATATTGCAAGCTTACAGTATACAACAATAAACAGCTGGTACAATGTAATGTCATCGTTTTAATTTTAATAAGCCCGTGGTTAATTACCCTTTTTTATCTTATGGATCAATGCATCTCTAACACCTTCAATTGACTTGTTCATGAAAAATATACACCCTCAGTGCATGTTATCCCATACACCATCACTCACTTACTAAGGCTCGATTGGTCATTCTTGGCTCGGGTACTACTTACAAGTACATGTACCCCGGGTACTCTTAACTTTACTTACATGTACCCCTGGTACGGTAAATAAACTTAAACATACCCGCAAATATTAGATTGTATCCGAGTTGTATATCCGCCCAAAACCCGATATCGTTAAACATGCTACCAATTAACGTAAAAAATATTGTTTACCTTAAACAAACTTCTCTTTTAAAAAATCTGCATCAACATGCTTTTTAGTATGAGTGTTGAGAGGACGCCGTAGGAATAATCAAGTAATCAAGAATACGTCTCTGTTTCTGCTTTTATTTCCTTCATGTATAATGACGATAAGGATTGACGACTAACATTGACAACAATGATAACAAGCATTGAAAACTAACACTAACGACAAGCATTGGCGACTAGATGTAACATTGACGATTCTCTACAATAAATGAAATTAACAATAAAGAATGAATAATAAGATTATAGTACAACAGATCTGCTATTCGAAGTATAATATGATAGCATACACTCATAAGAATAAAAGGTTTCATAAATAACAATTTGAAACATTTTCAATAAATATCGAAATATCTTATACAATATTTATTACACAGCATGAATTAATTGTTAAAACATAATATAAATACCAAATATGGTGTTCCCCATTTAACGGACCTCGCAAACCAAAAAATGTTTCTTTAAAAAAATCTATGACGGTAAAAAGTGAACGTGCGACGTCGCGGAAAATATACTTGACAACGTCATACAATGACGCGACTTTAAACAATTTAAGATTTTAAATTGAATCACATTGATGATTTTAAAAATGAGTTTTGAAAATACATTGTTTAAATGCCATTTAACAGAAAATTGACATAAATGTAAACATAATTAATTTTTACAAAATAGCCGACAACAACCGATTTAGTGTTTAAATTCCCGGGTACGTTTTAGTATATTTACCGTACCCAGGGTACGAGCCTTACTAACTGTATTATTATTATATCTCACCGACTACCTTTACCTTGTTGTGTTTCAACCTGAAATTTATGTAAAATCCGGCTTTCTTTACTTTTATTAGCCGGATTTTTTTTGAAAAAATCTCGGCTTATAGATTGATGTTGTCGGGCGGGCGGGGCGGGCGGGGTGGCGGCGTGCTCGAAAATGTTAAAGTTCTTATTTCATGGTATAACTTTGGTATGCTTGGACCTAGAGTCTTCAAACTTGACATGAAGGTTGGCCAGGATTAACAGATGACCACTGGTCATTTCAAGGTCATTCATTTGAAGGTCAAGGTCACTGTGACCTTCAATATAAAAAATGTTAAAGTTGTTATAACTTTGGTATGCTTGGACCTAGAGTCTTGAAACTTGACATGAAGGTTGGCCATAACTAGTTAGTAACCACTGGTCATTTCAAGGTCATTCATTTGAAGGTCAAGGTCACTGTGACCTTGAATGTAAAAATGTTAAAGTTCTTATTTCATGGTATAACTTTGGTATGCTTGGACCTAGAGTCTTCAAACTTGACATGAAGGTTGGCCAGGATTAACAGATGACCACTGGTCATTTCAAGGTCATTCATTTGAAGGTGAAGGTCACTGTGACCTTCAATATAAAAATGTTAAAGTTGTTATAACTTTGGTATGCTTGGACCTAGAGTCTTGAAACTTGACATGAAGGTTGGCCAGAACTAGTAAGTAACCACTGGACATTTCAAGGTCATTCATTTGAAGGTCAAGGTCACTGTGACCTTGAATGTAAAAATGTTAAAGTTGTTATAACTTTGGTATGCTTGGACCTAGAGTCTTGAAACTTGACATGAAGGTTGGCCAGAACTAGTAAGTAACCACTGGACATTTCAAGGTCATTCATTTGAAGGTCAAGGTCACTGTGACCTTGAATGTAAAAATGTTAAAGTTCTTATTTCATGTTATAACTTTGGTATGCTTGTACCTAGAGTCTTCAAACTTGAAATAAAGATTGGCCAGTACTAGAAGATGACCACTGGTCATTTCAATGTCATTCATTTGAAGGTCAAGGTCACTGTGACCTTAAATGTTAAAATGTTAAAATTGTTATAACTTTGGTATGCTTGGACATAGAGTCTTCAAACTTGACATGAAGGTTTGCAAGCACACTTAGATGACCACTGGTCATTTCAAGGTCATTCATTCTAAGGTCAAGGTCACTGTGACCTTGAATGTAAAAATGTTAAAGTTCTTATAACTTTGGTAGGTAAAAATGTTAAAGTTCTTATTCCATGTTATAACTTTGGTATGCTTGTACCTAGAGTCTTCAAACTTGACATAAAGGTTGGCCAGTACTAGAAGATCACCACTGCTCATTTCAATGTCATTCATTTGAAGGTCAAGGTCACTGTGACCTTCAATGTTAAAATGTTAAAATTGTTATAACTTTGGTATGCTTGGACCTAGAATCTCAAACTTGACGTAAAGGTTTGCAAGCACACTTCAAACAATATGTTACTAATTTGCTAATAAAAAAATTGAGATCAAACTTTCCTAATTGTCAATTCAAGTTCATATTTGTGACCTTAAATGTTATTGTTGTTCATGTATATGCATGCATTCAAAACATAACACAAGGTTTGCTCATGCCTTGAAAAGTACTTACATTTCATTTTGACCTTTGAACAATATTTCAGTAATTTAAGTATTGCATTGACAAAAACACGAAAGGTACTTTCCTGTCATTTAAATAAAAAATCCGGCTTCAATGCGGTCATCTCCGACCGCGGAACTCTTGTTTTTCATTCATTTGATTACGCAATAGTTGACGTATCTCGTGGAAAAATATTTGAATCTTTGAATTTTAGTGACGACAAGCTGGAAGTGTGAATTTATTTTAAAAATGAATCTTAGATGTATTTAATTTTTGTGTGTTTGTCATGCATAGTTCAGTGTTTTCCAGAAAAATTTGAGTAGCCAGTTATATGGCCGGCAACTATGCAGTAAAACCAAAGCATTTATGACATTAACTTGGTATATTTGGGAAAAGTAGCCGGCATCAAGAGTTAATGTAACCGGCAAAATCGCTAGCTGCCGGTATTTAAAGAGAACACTGATAATAGTAAACTAAATCTCTACGACGGGATTACAGCTTTGTAAAATTGTTTTTTGGGTGATAATGGTTAGTAATTCATACTAATGTTATTAAAAAATATTGTGCTTTAAATTTAATTTTGAGAATGGGATGGAAGAACAGAAAATGAAGAGCATACAGGAATGGAAATAAGTGATTTACTGTGAGCCCGGGGCAAGTATATTTTGGCCTGGGCAACTCAATTTCAAAAGTTGGTAAACTTGTTTTTTTTTAAATCTTAAAACAATTCAGTGCAATAAAAATTGAAAAACAATTGATCACCATGGATCAATACTAGTTAAATAACATTCATTATATAGGAATAGGAAATGATTCAATTCAGGCTCATAATAATACATCATGCATTGAACATGTGTATTGTCAGCAAATGTATATAATTATCTATTATTTTATTTAAAAAAATGTATAATAATATTCACATGTTCATATTTCTGGGCTTGTTATTCTTTATCTGGGCAACCAAAATACTAAAGATGGTTGCCCACAATAGTAAACAGTTAGTTTCAATCCCTGGCATATCATTGTATCTCTATTGTTATAAGCATTGCATTAAAGTTGTGATTGAGGTTAGCTTGTTGTTTATAGTATATTTACATTTTAGCTTGACTGTTATATATGAAATATATATAGTCGAGCTATCCTACTCAACCCGGCGTCGGCGTGCGCGTTGGAATGTTTGCGTACCACCTCATTGCCTCAAATATATTTCCTATGTCCATTGACATATTGCTTTTATATTTTGCATACTTCATAACCGACATAACCCCAATCTATAAACAAGAGCAGACAACTCATTAACTGTATCAAGCATTTTAACAGAATTAGGCCCTTTTTCACTTAGAATATGCATATTATTGATAAATCTATGTTAAAGTTTGCATATGACCTCAAATATTTTTTATGTCCCTTGACATATTGCGTTCATACACCATGTATTTTGCTTATTAACCAACATGACCCCAATGTATAAACAAGAGCAGATAACTGTATCAAGCATTTTGTAACAATTATGGCCTTTTTTTCACTTAGAATAAGCATATAATTGATAAATCTATTTTAAAGTTTGCGTACCACCTTTAAATTGCCATAACTTGTTTATTATGCTTCCCCCCCCCAAATTTTTTAGGGGGAGCATATAGTCGCCGCTTCGTCTGTCCTTCCGTGCACAATTTTTGTCCGGGCTGTTTCTCAGCAACTAATGACTGGAATTCAATTAAACTTAATGGGAAGCTTCACTACCAAGAGGAGACATGCATGTTATCAGCCGGTTCTGGTCGGATGATTTTTCACAGAGTTACAATGTATGGCCCTTTCAAATTTTCCATTAACTGTACATAAAGTGCAATTCTTGTCCGGGCTATTTCTCAGCAACCAATGACCGGCATTCAATGAAATTTATGGGAAACTTCACTACCAAGAGGACATGTGCATATTATCAGCCGGTTCTCGTCGGATGATTTTTCATAGGGTTATGGCCCTTTGAAATTTTCCATTGAACATATAGTGCAATTCTTGTCCGAGCTATTTCTCAGCAACTTATTATGGGAATTCACTGAAACTTCATGGGAAGCTTCACTACCAACAGGAGATGTGCATATTATCAGCTGGTTATGGTCGGTTGATTTTTCACAGAGTAATGGCCCTTTAAAATTTTCTATAAACTGTACATATTTATGTAGTGCAATTCTTGTTCGGGCTATTTCTCCCCAACTACTGACTGGAATACAATGAAGCTTTATGGGAAGCTTAACTACCTCTAGGAGATGCGCATGTTATAAGTGGGTTCGGGTTAGATGATTTATTTAGAGAGTTATGGCCCTTTGAAATTTTTAAGTTACTTAACCATCCATTGTATTATTTTGTCCAAAGTTATGCCCCTCAAGACGTTTCCTTTTATTTGAATATATAGTGCAATATTGTAACCAAAAAACCTTTGGGGAGCATCACCCGTCACCGATTGTTTCTTGTTTATCATCAAATTTGATTCATGCTTTGACAAAACAACACTAACCTGACATACCACAATGGACACCACCCAAACATGAAATAAAATCTTATTAGTTTGTTTTATGTCTTTACAAATGTTAAATGTTTTCGTACCAAAATAGTTTTCGTACCTTCATTTTTTTTGTTCCCTATATTTTTTCGTACTCTAATTTGTTTTTGTAACCAAATTTTTGTTTCGTACCCAAATTTTTTTCGTAACCAATTTTTTTCGTAACCAAATTTTTTTCGTACCCATTTTTTTCGTACTGAAATGTTTTTCGTACCCAAATTTGTTCGTACCCAATTTTTTTTTCGAACCCATTTTGTTCGTACCAAAATGTTTTTCGTACCCAAATTTGTTCGTACCCAAACATTTTTTTGTACCTAAATTGTTTCGTACCCAAATTTTTGTCGAAATAATCGGCTTTCAATTTGATTTGATCTCCCCACTCATTCCATCCCGCGAAACCCTTAAGGTGTCGCAACTCTAGTACATGTACATGTCGAATGTGTTAATGTAAAAACTATTGGTATTGTGTTTTTAGTGCAGACATTGTATTTAAGTTTCGATTTCTAGCTTAAATTTATATATATTGTTAAATAATTTGCGTTTAAATGTGATTGTTTGTTGCTTACTTGCGAACTATTTTTTATGTGTAAATATGCATAGACGCTAGTGGATATGTAATCAGGTTACCATATTTACAACAATAAAATTTAACGGTTGTTTGTTTTTGTTTGTTTTGTTAATATTTTCTAAAACGTATGTTAAACGCAAGATGAAATTATTAATTAATTTTGGAATAAAATCGCATTGTGTAATATTTAAAATCAATTTTGAATTGCCTAGCGCGTGAATTGTCTCCTGGGGTGAATCGGCTTCCGGCGAGAACTCATTTTACAATAAAAACCCACCACTTTTTCGTGATTTAATCAAAAACTAGATTTTTCCCAGGTATAACGCCTACGCCAACAGGTAGATCGCATTCTTGTGCATATACATGTTAAATTTCAGCAAACGTGCTGGGCCAGTTTTCAAGAAACTCAAATCGCAGTGATTTGCACCAACTTAACGAAAGTTAGCCCCCTTTATCATTCGTTCGATTGAACGTCATCAATGATGACGTCCAATACATCACTCATTCCATACTAGAGTTGCGACACCTTAAGGGTTTCGCGGGATGGAATGAGTGGAGAGTTCAAATCAAATTGAAAATCGATTATTTCAAAATAAAAAATTGGTACGAAAAAATATGTGGGCAGTGGGTACGAAAAAAAAAATAATTTGGGTACGAAAACAAATTTGAGTACGAAAAAAAAAAGGGTACGAACAAAATAAAGGTACGAAAAACTATTTGGGTACGAAAAAAATGGGTACGAATAAAAAATTAGGTACGAACAAATTTGTGTACGAAAAAAATTTGAGTACGACATATGGGTACGAAAAAATTTGGGTATGAACAAATTTGTGTACGAAGAAATAATGGGTATGAACATAATATGGGCAGGAAAAAAAACTAATTTGGTTACGAAAACAAATTAGAGTACGAAAAAATAAAGGAAACAAAAAAATTAGGGTACGAAAATTATTTGGGTACGAAAAAAATTTGTACAAATAAAAATTTGGGTACGAAACAAATTTGGGTACTAAAAAAATGGGTACGATTTTTTTTATTTGGGTACGAAAAAAATGGGTATGAAAAAAAAAATTGGGTACGAACAAATTTGGGTACGAAAAAGATTGGTACGGAAAAAAAAATGGGTACGAACAAATTTTGGTACGAAAAACATACAGGTACGAAAAAAATGGGTACGAAAAAAAAATTGGGTACGAAAACAATTGGGAACAAAAAACATTTGGGTACGAAATAATGGGTACGAAAAAAAAAATTGTTACGAAAAAAAATTGGTACGAACAAAAATTTAGGTACGAAAAAAATGGGTACGAAAAAAATTGGGCACGAAAAAAAAGGGGTACGAAAAAAATTGGGTACGAAAAATTTGGATACGAAAAACATTTGGGTACGAAACTAATGGGTACGAATTTTTTTTTAGGTACGAACAAATTTGGGTACGAAAAACATTTGGGTACGACAAAAATGATTACGAAAATCGAAAAATTGGGGTATGAAAAATCTAATTTGAATTGTCTAGCCCGTGAATTGTCTCCTGGGGGTGAATTGTCTTGGGGTTGCTATTAAGGCTACATGTACTTCCGGCCAAGCCACGTGTTTATAGCGATTGCGCACTAAAAAACACCACTTTTTCGTGATTTTAATCAAAAATTAGATTTTTCCCAGTAATAACGAATACGCCAACAGGTAGATCGCGTTATATGTACAGTTAATGGAAAATTTCATAGGGCCATACATTGTAACTCTGTGAAAAATCATCTGACCAGAACCGGCTGATAATATGCATGTCTCCTCTTGGTAGTGAAGCTTCCCATTAAGTTAAATTGAATTCCAGTCATTAGTTGCTGAGAAATAGCCCGACAAAAATTATGCACGGACGGACAGACGAAGCGGCGACTATATGCTACCCCCTTAAAAAATTTGGGGAGAGCATAATAAAAAAGTTGTGGCAATTTAAAGGTGGTACGCAAACTTTAAAATAGATTTATCAATTATATGCTTATTCTTAGTGAAAAAAAGGCCATAATTGTTACAAAATGCTTGATACAGTTATCTGCTTTTGTTTATACATTGGGGTCATGTTGGTTAAGAAGCAAAATACATGTATGAAAGCAATATGTCAATGGACATAGGAAATATATTCGAGGTGGTACGCAAACATTCCAATGCGCGCACCTACGCCGGGGTGAGTAGGATAGCTACACTATATATATTTCATATATAATAGTCGAGCTAAAAAGTAAATAATTTATACTATAAACAACAAGCTTACCTCAATCACAATTTTAATGCAATGCAGTTAAACAATAAAGTTACAATGATATGCCAGGGATTGAAACTAACTTTTTACTATTGTGGGCAACCATCTTTAGTATTTTGGTTGCCCAGATAAAGAATAACGAGCCCAGAAATATGAACATGTGAATATTATTATACATTTTTTAAATAAAATATTAGATAATTATATACATTTGCTGACAATACACATGTTCAATGCATGATGTATTATTATGAGCCTGAATTGAATCATGTCCTATTCCTATATAATGAATGTTATTTAACTAGTATTGATCCATGGTGATCAATTGTTTTTCAATTTTTATTGCACTGAATTGTTTTAAGATTTAAAAAAAAACAAGTTTACCAACTTTTGAAATTGAGTTGCCCAGGCCAAAATCTACTTGCCCCGGGCTCATGGGAAACCACTTATTTCCATCCCTGTATGCTCTTCATTTTCTGTTCTTCCATCCCATTCTCAAAATTAATTTTAAAGCACAATATTTTTTAATAACATTTGTATGAATTACTAACCATTATCACCCAAAACACAATTTTACAACGCTGTAATCGTGTCGTAGAGATTTAGTTTACTATTATCAGTGTTCTCTTTAAATACCGGCAGCCAGCGATTCTGCCCGTTACATTTACTCTTACATTTACATGACGGCTTTTTTTCCCAAATATATCAAGTAAATGTCATAAATGCTTTTGTTTTACTGCATAGTTGCCGGCCATATAATTGGTACTCAATTTTCTGGAAAACACTGAATTATGCATGAAAAACACACAATACTTAAAATCTTAGATTCGTTTTTAAAATAAATTGACACTTATAGCTTGTCGCCATTAAAATCCAAAGATTCAAATAATTTTCCACGAGGTACGTCAACAATTGCGTAATCAAATGAATGAAAAATAAAAGTAAACAAAGCCGGATTTTACATAAATTCCAGTTTGATAAACACAACAAGGTAAAGGTACCTTGTAGTCGGTGAGATATAATAATAATACAGTTAGTAAGGCTCGTACCCTGGGTACGGTAAATATACTAAAACGTACCCGGGAATTTTAACACTAAATCTGTTGTTGTCGGGTATTTTGTAAAAATTAATTATGTTTACATTTATGTCAATTTTCTGTTCAATGGCATTTATATTATCAAAACTCATTGTTAAAATCAATGATGTGATTTAATTTTAAATCTTAAATTGTTTAAAGTCGCGTCATTGTATGACGTCGTCAAGTATAATATTTTCCGCGACATCGCACGCTCAATTTTTACCGTCATAGATTTTTTTAAAGAAACATTATTTGGTTTGCAAGGTCCGTTAAATGGGGAATGGTTAAATGGTATTTATATTATGTTTTAACAATTAATTCATGCTGTGTAATAAATATTGAATAAGATATTTCGATATTGATTGAACATGTTTCAAATTGTTATTTATGAAACCTCTTATTCTAATGAGTGTATGCTATTATATTATACTTTGAAAAGCATATCTGTTGTACTATAATCTTATTATTCATTCTTTATTGTTAATTTCATTTATTGTAGAGAATCGTCAATGTTACATCTAGTTGCCAATGCTTGTCGTTAGTGTTAGTTTTCAATGCTTGTTATCATTGTTGTCAATTTTAGTCGTCAATCCTTATCGTCATTATACATGAAGGAAATAAAAGCAGAAACAGAGACGTATTCTTGATTACTTGATTATTCCTACGGCGTCCTCTCAACACTCATACTAAAAAGCATGTTAATGCAGATTTTTTAAAAGAGAAGTTTCTTTAAGGTAAACAATATTGTTTTACGTTAATCGGTAGCATGTTTAACAATATCGGGTTTTGGGCGGATATACAACTCGGATACAATCTAATATTTGCGGGTATGTTTAAGTTTATTTACCGTACCCGGGGTACATGTAAGTAAAGTTAAGAGTACCCGGGGTACATGTACTGGTAAGTAGTACCCGAGCCGAGAATGACCAATCGAGCCTTAGTAAGTGAGTGATGGTGTATGGGATAACATGCACTGAGGGTGTATATTTTTCATGAACAAGTCAATTGAAGGTGTTAGAGATGCATTGATCCATAAGATTAAAAAGGGTAATTAACCACGGGCTTATTAAAATTAAAATGATGACATTACATTGTACGAGCTGTTTATTGTTGCAATATTTTAAATAATGTAAACAACTTACCTTGTATTAAGTTGGCACATTGTTGTCAGGTGTAGAAACTTTTTATACTTATTTCTCTTAAGTTGCACTGGCTGAACCAAAAGAATTATGTAGTCGTTTCTAAATAATCACGAAACAACCTACTAATGCATATATGCTTGCCAGTTACTGAGTTTGTGCATTTCCATTCATTATAGTATCGGCCTTGGCAAACAGCGTAGAATCAGATGAGACGCTGTGTGGTGTCTGCTATTTCGTTACGCTGAAGATTTCCATATCGGATTATCCGCGGGTGTTTTTATGTCAAATGTATTGGTTTTTCAATAGATCGTATACTTATCGTCAAAACAGCGAATTAGCGTTCACTTTATATCATTTCTGATGATCTTATTTTGTAAATATTTTCTGAGTGTTAATTCCTACGTTGCTATGTCGTCAGCCATTTTGACGGTTGCTTTGTTTACTTTCGGTTTCCACTATAAACGAAATTAATTGATTTGCTTCTCGCGTTTATTTATTGATTAAATAATAAATTATTAAACCCTAATAATATAATTGTCTCAATATCATTTATATTCAAGATATTATCGGATAAATAGAATACCATTCTAATACCAGTGTGTACTTACATTTATCTCGGAAAGCCTAGCCGTGTAAACCTCTCTTCAACTCGTCGCACACAATACGTTGAATAACACTTAGATTTATGTCATGTTTATTAAAAAACCACACTGTGCACAAAAGACATGCATGTGTACTTCCGATTGATATTCAAACACAATTATTACGTCTTTGTTTATCGATTAAACGCCTAACTTTATATTAAATTAATAACGCGTAACGTCAGTTTCTTTGTTTCGTAGCAAGATGGAAGCTAGCCTAAGCGCTTTTCATGACGTCATGCGCGCGTGCTCTTTCCCATAAAAATATTTAAACGCAAAATACTCGAAAACTTGATTTTTCCCAGGTATAACGCCTACGCCAACAGGTAGATCGCATTCTTGTCCATATACATGTCAAATTTCAGCAAACGTGCTCGGCCAGTATTCAAGCGCCACAAATCGCGACTATATGCCTCAACTTAATGAAACTTAACCCCCTTTATCATTCGTTCGAATGAACGTCATCAATGATGACGTCCAATACATCACTCATTCCATATTTTGTATTATAGCTGTTTTACCCTTTAAAAGTAACATATATTGTTCTAAAAAAGTTTAAACATGTGTTAGCTAGTTCAATACTAGAGTTGCGACACCTTAAGGGGTTTCGCGGGATGGAATGAGTGGGGCGATCATATACAATTTTCAGCTTTCCTGTAGCAAGGACCCGGCAAATCTTCTGACCATATTTCATCAAGATTGGACAATAAATGTGGCCTCTAGAGTATTAACAAGGTTTTACTATACATAGCCATATAAGGAAAAATGCCCCGACCCCTGGCGGCCATGTTTTTAAACCAACCGGCATCAATTTCGAACTCGTCCAAGATATTAATGGGATGAATATTCTTACCAAGTTTCATGAAGATTGGACAATAAATGTGGCATCTAGAGTGTTAACAAGATTTTACTATAGACATATATAGCCATATAAGGAAAAATGCCCCGCCCCTTGGCAGCAATGTTTTTCAAGCAAAGGTTATCCTTTTTTAACTAATCCAAGATATCAGTGGGACAAATCTTCTGAGCAAGTTTCATGAAGATTGGAAAATAAATGTGGCCTCTAGAGTGTTAACAAGGTTTTACTATAGCCATATAAGGAAAAATGCCCCACCCCCTGGCGGCCATGTTTTTTAACCAACCGGAATCATTTTCAAACTCATCCAAGATATTTTTGGGATGAATCTTCTGACCAAGTTTTATTAAGATCAGACAATAAATGTGGCCTCTAGAGTGTTAACAAGATTTTGCTATAGCCATATATAACCATATAAGGAAAAATGCCCCACCCCCTGGCAGCCATGTTTTTCAAGCAAACGTGAAAATTTTCGAACTCATCCAAGATATCATTGAAACCAATCTTCTGACCAAGTTTCATGAAGATTGGACAATAAATGTGGCCTCTAAAGAGCTAAAAAGGCAAATGTTGACGCCACACAACGCACAACGGACGACAGACAAAACGCGATCACAAAAGCTCACCATGAGCACGTTGTGCTCAAGTGAGCTAAAAGGCGTGGGGATAATAAGCTATTTGTAGGTTTACAAGTGGCAAATCAACTCAGAGGGACTGCATTAATGGCAGGAATAAGGGTAAACCTGTTCAGAGCAAACTAACACTGCCAACAAAGCACAAGCTTTACGTGTCAGGACGCAGCACTATCAATACATTCTGCATCAGGAATTACACGACCGTAAGGATTTTAGGGACCCCAAACCTGAATTTGACAGTCTTCCACACCTTTAGCATCAAAAATATTTTTATTTGCTTGTGTACCTGATAATTTATTATTATTACCTGTTTTGGCATCAACAACCTTTATCAATTGGCCCTCGGATAAGCCGCAGACATTCCGCTACCTGAAAAGTAAATATACCCAATAGAAATAGATATATAAAAAAAAAAATGCATTTATGTATTTTAAGTGTTTTTTATGAGTAAAAGGAAGCGATAAAGCTAGTTATATTCATAATTTTATGAAATATGAAGGCTGGCTCAATTGAATGCCTGCTGCAATGTCCATATTGTAAATATGTCCGCCATTCCATGTTGGTGGAATGGGGCTCTGTTTAAATGATCATGCTATACGCACAAGCTATTGATGCGTAAGTGGCTCACAGAGTCCCTGGCGATGAATTCAGACATCATGTAGCACATTAACGCTAAACTATCATTCAATATGCCTTTTGATTTTAAGTCCAAAAGCAATTTAGCCCTTATTAAGCCATAATAGGTTGGGCCGTTGGGGGATCTATTTGAAATACAACTATTCCAGATAACAAAATCTGAATTCATTCATTAAATGCACATATTTTCTTCACTTTTGCTACGATATGACCATAAATCAGCTTTCCCATTCATATTTGGCACTAGCAGATGATATTTCATTGTTTACCTTTGAAAGGTAAGAAGAAATTGAAGCAGCATTTTATAATATAAATTTAAAAATGCACTCAAACATGCACTTAAAAACAATTGTTATTGTAATCATATTAATTATTCTTCATTTTTCTCACTTGTATGGTTTAGAGGCTATTTTTCCTGATTTTTTGGTTTATCATGCTTATTTTCCGAAGCCAATAGGCACTGGCTTTAACAAACTGTCTAAGCATGTACATGTACAGTCAATCTTGTATTAAGAGACCACTCAAGTGTGTAATCAAAAGCGGTCTCTTAAAAAATGGCCTTCAAATAAAAAAGGCCATTCTGGAAGAATGCTTACTTTTATAACAAAATGAAAATAAACACAAAACACAAGAGTTCCGCGGTCGGAGATGACCGCATTGAAGCCGGATTTTTGATTTAAATGACAGGAAAGTACCTTTCGTGTTTTTGTCAATGCAATACTTAAATTACTGAAATATTGTTCAAAGGTCAAAATGAAATGTAAGTACTTTTCAAGGCATGAGCAAACCTTGTGTTATGTTTTGAATGCATGCATATACATGAACAACAATAACATTTAAGGTCACAAATATGAACTTGAATTGACAATTAGGAAAGTTTGATCTCAATTTTTTTATTAGCAAATTAGTAACATATTTACATTCAAGGTCACAGTGACCTTGACCTTAGAATGAATGACCTTGAAATGACCAGTGGTCATCCAAGTGTGCTTGCAAACCTTCATGTCAAGTTTGAAGACTCTATGTCCAAGCATACCAAAGTTATAACAATTTTAACATTTTAACATTTAAGGTCACAGTGACCTTGACCTTCAAATGAATGACATTGAAATGACCAGTGGTCATCTTCTAGTACTGGCCAATCTTTATTTAAAGTTTGAAGACTCTAGGTACAAGCATACCAAAGTTATAACATGAAATAAGAACTTTAACATTTTTACATTCAAGGTCACAGTGACCTTGACCTTCAAATGAATGACCTTGAAATGTCCAGTGGTTACTAACTAGTTCTGGCCAACCTTCATGTCAAGTTTCAAGACTCTAGGTCCAAGCATACCAAAGTTATAACAACTTTAACATTTTTACATTCAAGGTCACAGTGACCTTGACCTTCAAATGAATGACCTTGAAATGTCCAGTGGTTACTTACTAGTTCTGGCCAACCTTCATGTCAAGTTTCAAGACTCTAGGTCCAAGCATACCAAAGTTATAACAACTTTAACATTTTTATATTGAAGGTCACAGTGACCTTCACCTTCAAATGAATGACCTTGAAATGACCAGTGGTCATCTGTTAATCCTGGCCAACCTTCATGTCAAGTTTGAAGACTCTAGGTCCAAGCATACCAAAGTTATACCATGAAATAAGAACTTTAACATTTTTACATTCAAGGTCACAGTGACCTTGACCTTCAAATGAATGACCTTGAAATGACCAGTGGTTACTAACTAGTTATGGCCAACCTTCATGTCAAGTTTCAAGACTCTAGGTCCAAGCATACCAAAGTTATAACAACTTTAACATTTTTTATATTGAAGGTCACAGTGACCTTGACCTTCAAATGAATGACCTTGAAATGACCAGTGGTCATCTGTTAATCCTGGCCAACCTTCATGTCAAGTTTGAAGACTCTAGGTCCAAGCATACCAAAGTTATACCATGAAATAAGAACTTTAACATTTTCGAGCACGCCGCCCGCCCGCCCGCCCCCCCGCCCGCCCGCCCCCCCGCCCGCCCGACAACATCAATCTATAAGCCGAGATTTTTTCGAAAAAAATCCGGCTAATAAACAATATTTTACTTATAATGTGTTTTATGTTTTCACTTATTACAAATTATCATTTATTATAAATGAATTGTGTGTACATATTTATTTGCAAAAACAACATAGAAAAGGAAATATTTTTCGCATTTTCTTTACCTGACACATTATTTTCCACGTCTTCAAGCACCTTGGCTTTACGCTTAAGAATGTTCTGAATTTTAGTTTTACCGACTCCAAACTCATAAGCGATTTTACGTGCACTTTTACTCTTTGACAATTCCAAAACCAAATTTTTTCGTTCAACGTTAACAGTTTTCGTTCTGACATTTTAATTTCTGCATGTACGCTTAAGGAAATCTTACTCGATTATGATACATAATGAGCTGAAAAGATTAAAACACGTCAATTGAAAACAAACAGACCTGATTGGAAAATTTATTAAGTAAATAACAATGTGATTGGCTAACAAATATCTACTAATTAGCATAATTACATATTGGTAATGTACGGATTTCGACAGATGTTGCAGATTAATAGTTTATTTTCCGCACTTCTCAGGAAATGTTTGTCGTGTACAATGCATTGTTTCTGCACCTTTTATCTTCACTCGAGAAAAATCGGTGTTGTCTCTTAACTTTCCACATAGTAAACTATTAAAGCTGTAGACTGTGCGTAATACGTTCCTCTATTATTCAACTCAATAAATTGATACGCAGTCTACAAAAAAAACGGTCAGAACCGGTCAACGAGAAAAAGCATAATCATAATGGTTGGTGTGAAAACAAAGCAGAGGTGTAACAGTACATCTTATCGGCTTAGATAAACAATTAACACGGATTTGTTCCTGAAAGATAAATAGATTAACCACTTTTTCATCCTAGTGGTCGCTTAATTCAAGATTCGGACATCAAAATACACAAAAATCAGCGGTCGCTGGTCGCGTAAGACAAAAGTCGCTTAATACAATATCATAATATAGCGAAAAAGCTCTGTGGGATTTCAAAATCGTCGCACAAGACAAAGGTCGCTTAATACAAGTGGTCGCATCCACAAGATTGACTGTACATAAATATTAAAATAGCTTTATGAGTGATTATGGGTGATAAAAATCTAACATGTAATATCATAAATCTATATTGTTTGTATTTTTCGTAAACATAATTACCCACCAGTGTGGTCAAACATATTTTTTTGTTTTTAATGACGTTGTTTCACACATTGCTGTAACCAGTGATGTTTTTCGCTTTATATTTTACAGCCTGTGCCTTATGGATTGGGAAAAAGCAAGAAAGTCCATGCAATTGGGAAAAAGTAAACATTATAATTATGATTATGATTATAAATTACAGTTTACCAATTATTTATAAATGCATGATTTCTATAATTTATATCATAAAGCGCTGGGAAATTAAATTGCTGTATAATAAACTCAATAAACCAATTATTTAGTTTATTGGAAAAGTTTTGCATATTTTGGGGGGAAATTTATGTCCGATGGGGAAAAATTGCTACTTTTTGCCATTGGGAAATGGCCTGTAAGAGGCAGAAAAAATCACTGGTAATGTACAATCCTTATACGGAATTTAAGAGTTTTATTTACCAGTAAACTTTTTTATTTTTTTGATTCTTTAAAAAATATTTAACTGTTAAATGTAATGTGTCGGACTTGTTATTTTTAAAATCTAGAGTTTTAATGAGATTACATCACACAATATACGTATACAAATATTTAACTCACTACACATCCGACTTGTCGTCATTAAAATCCAGAGTTAAAATGAAAATACGCCACATGAGATAGGTATTTCATAACATCTTCGCTCTCTTGTATGGTATAAAATTACTGAGGGTGTACATCCTAGTTTAGTGGGATATTTTCAGATTTATATACTGGTATTTTACACGTCTTAAACTTTAACTGTTACATATCGCAGATTCAAAGATGTCTGTTTCGATTCAAAGGCCATTTTACCCAGCATATCCCAGACATGATGAGTGTCCAAATTTGTGCAAACAATTTAATTAAAACAATGAAATTTATCAGTTGTAATTACCAGCTATATAAAAAAATTGTAGTGCTAATTTGTGGTGGTATCACCCGGAATAACCTATGTGAGAATAAGGTGGACAAATCACTGCGCTAACCAGACGTCAGTCTGTCATTGATATTGCTCAGCTGTACATATTTTTATTATCTTGACAGGCCATGGACATTGCTCGGGTTTGTTAAGTTAAAGACTTATTATTATCAGGGGCAGGCAGACATTTTATAAATTAAATAGCGCATCATTACTTAGAATGCAGCTGCACAACTGCATAGGAAAACAATAAATCAGTATATTATGTCGACAACTAACTTGCGTAGCAACGTCCGAAATATAAAATATCCGACTTCTATTTCAATATCTTAAATTCAAGATATAATGACGACTTAACTGTTTTACTTTAAGGAAAAAAACAGTAAAACAATGTTTTTAATGAAAATGAGATAAAGCAAACTGAATACTTATCATTTTTACTGCTTAACAACTAATTATCCAACATTACACATTCAATCGCACGTTCCAATAAAATTATTCCCCTTGAACGTTAATGCATATTGATAGAACGAATTCATCAAACGTTATCAGGCATTTGTAATTTGAATAACATTGGATATTAAAAACGCACGTATATTAAAGATATTATCGGACAAATAGAATGCCATGTTAATACCAGTGTGTACTTACATTTATCCGACACGTCTCGGAAAGCCTCGCTGTGTAAACCTTTCCTTAACTCGTCGCACACAATAACTTAGATTTATGTCATGAATATCTAAACAACCACACTCGATCTGCACAAAAGACATGCATGTGTACTTCGTATTGATATTCAAACACAATTATTACGTCGTTGTTTATAGATTTAACGCCTAACTGTATATATATTGAATTAATAACGCGTAACGTCGGTTTCTTTGTTTCGTAGCAAGATGGAAGCTAGCCTAAGCGCTTTCATGACGTGACGTCACAATGTTTATCTTTGCGCGTGTGGTTTCCCAAACAAAATATTTAAACACAAAATACTCGAAAAGTTGTTTTTTCCCAGATATGCCGACAACGCCAACAGGTAGATCGCATTCTGGTTCAGATACATGTCAAATTTCAGAAAACATGTTGGGCCAGTTTTCAATTGACTCAAATCGCGGCTATATGCGCCAGCTTAACGAAACTTAGCCCCCTTTATCATTCGTTCGAATGAACGTCATCAATGATGACGTCCAATACATCACTCATTCCATATTTTTGGGGGTAATTTTAGCCCAGATAATTTGTGGCGATGTTTTATTAAACAGTCATAATAATGTTGTTGAACATAGTTTGATATTGGTATTAATACTTTTATCTGCAGTATGATTCTTGTAATTAACTAGAGTTGCGACACCTTAAGGGTTTCGCGGGATGGAATGAGTGGAGAGTTCAAATCAAATTGAAAATCGATTATTTCAAAATAAAAAATTGGTACGAAAAAATATGTGGGCAGTGGGTACGAAAAAAAAACAAGGGACAAAATTGTCACAAAACCAGGTTTTCATTGTGAAAAAAAAATCTGATAAAGGGAGAAAACTCAAACTGAACTTTTGAAATGACCAAAAAAAATTAACCCCCTTTGTAAGTTTTTTTTTTTTTTTAAATCTATTTTTAGTCGTGGCGACCTTGACATTGGAGATATTGACGTGATTCTTTCGTGGGACACACCGTCCCATGATGGTGAACAAATGTGCCAAATGATTTTAAAATCTCACAATAAATGACATAGTTATGGCCAGGACAAGCTCATTTATGGCCATTTTTGACCTTTGAACTCCAAGTGTGACCTTGACCTTGGAGATATCGACGTAATTATTTCGCGCGACACACCGTCCAATGATGGTGAACAAATGTGCCAAATGATTTTAAAATCTGACGATGAACGACATAGTTATGGCTCGGACAAGCTCATTTATGGCCATTTTTGACCTTTGAACTCAAAGTGTGACCTTGACCTTGGAGATATCGACGTAATTATTTCGCGCGACACACCGTCCAATGATGGTGAACAAATGTGCCAAATGATTTTAAAATCTGACAATGAACGACATAGTTATGGCCCGGACAAGCTTATTCCGCCAGCCCGCCAGCCAGCCAGCCAGCCCGCCAGCCAGCCAGCCCGCCAGCCCGCCCGCATTCGCCAATCTAATAACCAGTTTTTTCCTTCGGAAAACCTGGTTAAAAATTTGGGTAAGAAAACAAATTTGAGTACGAAAAAAAAAGGGTACGAACAAAATAAAGGTACGAAAAACTATTTGGGTACGAAAAAAATGGGTACAAATAAAAAATTAGGTACGAACAAATTTGTGTACGAAAAAAATTTGAGTACGAACAAATGGGTACGAAAAAATTTGGGTACGAACAAATTTGTGTACGAAGAAATAATGGTTACGAACATAATATGGGCAGGAAAAAAAACTAATTTGGTTACGAAAACAAATTAGAGTACGAAAAAATAAAGGAAACAAAAAAAATTAGGGTACGAAAACTATTTGGGTACGAAAAAAATGGGTACAAATAAAAATTTGGGTACGAAAAAATCTGGGTACGAAACAAATTTGGGTACTAAAAAAATGGGTACGAATTTTTTTATTTGGGTACGAAAAAAATGGGTATGAAAAAAAAATTGGGTACGAACAAATTTGGGTACGAAAAAGATTGGTACGAAAAAATAAATGGGTACGAACAAATTTGGGTACGAAAAACATTTGGGTACGAAAAAAATGGGTACAAAAAAAAAAATTGGGTACGAAAACAATTGGGAACAAAAAACATTTGGGTACGAAAAAATGGGTACGAAAAAAAAAATTGTTACGAAAAAAAATTTGGTACGAACAAAAATTTAGGTACGAAAAAAATGGGTACGAAAAAAATTGGGCACGAAAAAAAAGGGGTACGAAAAAAATGATTACGAAAATCGAAAAATTGGGGTATGAAAAATCTAATTTGAATTGTCTAGCCCGTGAATTGTCTCCTGGGGGTGAATTGTCTTGGGGTTGCTATTAAGGCTACATGTTCTTCCGGCCAAGCCACGTGTTTATAGCGATTGCGCAATAAAAAACACCACTTTTTCGTGATTTAATCAAAAACTAGATTTTTCACAGTAATAACGAATACGCCAACAGGTAGATCGCGTTATATGTACAGTTAATGGAAAATTTCATAGGGCCATACATTGTAACTCTGTGAAAAATCATCTGACCAGAACCGGCTGATAATAAGCATGTCTCCTCTTGGTAGTGAAGCTTCCCATTAAGTTTAATTGAATTCCAGTCATTAGTTGCTGAGAAATAGCCCGGACAAAAATTGTGCACGGACGGACAGACGAAGCGGCGACTATATGCTCCCCCCTTAAAAAATTTGGGGAGAGCATAATAAAAAAGTTGTGGCAATTTAAAAGTGGTACGCAAACTTTAAAATAGATTTATCAATTATATGCTTATTCTTAGTGAAAAAAAGGCCATTATTGTTACAAAATGCTTGATACAGTTATCTGCTTTTGTTTATACATTGGGGTCATGTTGGTTAAGAAGCAAAATACATGTATGAAAGCAATATGTCAATGGACATAGGAAATATATTCGAGGTAGTACGCAAACATTCCAATGCGCGCACCTACGCCGGGGTGAGTAGGATAGGTCCACTATATATATTTCATATATAATAGTCGAGCTAAAAAGTAAATATACTATAAACAACAAGCTTACCTCAATCACAATTTTAATGCAATACAGTTAAACAACAAGGGACAAAATTGTCACAAAACCAGGTTTTCATTGTGAAAAAAAAATCTGATAAAGGGAGAAAACTCAAACTGAACTTTTGAAATGACCAAAAAAAATTAACCCCCTTTGTAAGTTTTTTTTTTTTTTTAAATCTATTTTTAGTCGTGGCGACCTTGACATTGGAGATATTGACGTGATTCTTTCGTGGGACACACCGTCCCATGATGGTGAACAAATGTGCCAAATGATTTTAAAATCTCACAATGAATGACATAGTTATGGCCAGGACAAGCTCATTTATGGCCATTTTTGACCTTTGAACTCAAAGTGTGACCTTGACCTTGGAGATATCGACGTAATTATTTCGCGCGACACACCGTCCAATGATGGTGAACAAATGTGCCAAATGATTTTAAAATCTGACAATGAACGACATAGTTATGGCCCGGACAAGCTTATTCCGCCAGCCCGCCAGCCAGCCAGCCAGCCCGCCCGCATTCGCCAATCTAATAACCAGTTTTTTCCTTCGGAAAACCTGGTTAATAAAGTTACAATGATATGCCAGGGATTGAAACTAACTTTTTGCTATTGTGGGCAACCATCTTTAGTATTTTGGTTGCCCAGATAAAGAATAACGAGCCCAGAAATATGAACATGTGAATATTATTATACATTTTTTTAATAAAATAATAGATAATTATATACATTTGCTGACAATACACATGTTCAATGCATGATGTATTATTATGAGCCTGAATTGAATCATCTCCTATTCCTAAATAATGAATGTTATTTAACTAGTATTGATCCATGGTGATCAATTGTTTTTCAATTTTTATTGCACTAAATTGATTTAAACTTTAAAAAAAAGAAGTTTACCAACTTTTGAAAATGAGTTGCCCAGGCCAAAATCTACTTGCCCCCTGGCTCACGGGAAACCACTTATTTCCATCCCTGTATGCTCTTCATTTTCTGTTTTTCCATCCCATTCTCAAAATTAATTTTAAAGCACAATATTTTTCAATAACATTTGTATGAATTGCTAACCATTATCACCCAAAAAACAATTTTACAAAGCTGTAATCCTGTCGTAGAGATTTAGTTTACTATTATCAGTGTTCTCTTAACTTAAATACCGTACCGTCAGCCAGCGATTTTGCCGGTTACATTTACTCTTGATGCCGGCTACTTTTCCCAAATATATCAAGTAAATGTCACAAATGCTTTCGACTACTGCATAGTTGCCGGCAATATAACTGGCTACTCAAATTTTACTGGAAAACACTGAATTCTGCATGACAAACACACAATACTTACATGTAAATACATCTTAGATTCGTTTTTAAAATAAATTGACACTTCCAGCTTGTCGTCAGTAAAATCAAAAGATTCAAATAACTTTCCACGAGATACGTCAACAATTGCGTAATCAAATGAATGAAAAATAAAAGTAAAGAAAGTCGGATTTTACATAAATTTCAGGTTGATAAACACAACAAGGTAAAGGTAGTCGGTGAGATATAATAATAATACAGTTAGTAAGGCCCAAACCCTGGGTACGGTAAATATACTAAAACATACCCGGGAATTTTAACACTGAATCGGTTGTTGTCGGCTGTTTTGTAAAAATTAATTATGTTTACATTTATGTCAATTTTCTGTAAAATGGCATTTATATTATCAAAACTCATTGTTAAAATCATTAATGTGATTTAATTTTAAATCTTAACTTGTTTAAAGTCGCGTCATTGTATGACGTCGTCAAGTATAATATTTTCCGCGATGTCACACGTTCACTTTTTAACGCCATAGATTTTTTTAAAGAAACATTATTTGGTTTGCGAGGTCCGTTCAATGGGGAACACCATATTCGGTATTTATATTATGTTTTAACAATTAATTAATGCTGTGTAATAAATATTGTATAAGATATTTCGATATTTATTGAAAATGTTTCAAATTGTTATTTATGAAACCTCTTATTCTAATGAGTGTATGCTATTATATTATACTTTGAAAAGCATATCTGTTGTACTATAATCTTATTATTGATCATTTTTTATTGTTAATTTCATTTATTGTAGAGAATCGTCAATGTTACATCTAGTCGCCTATGCTTGTCGTCAGTGTAAGTCGTTAATGCTTGTGATCATTGTCGTAAATGTTAGTCGTCAATCCTTATCGTCATTATACATGAAGGAAATAAAAGCAGAAACAGAGACGTATTCTTGATTACTTGCTTATACCTACGGCGTCCTCTCAACACTCATACTAAAAAGCATGTTGATGCAGATTTTTTAAAAGAGAAGTTTGTTTAAGGTAAACAATTTTGTTTTACTTTAATCGGTAGCATGTTTAACGACATCGGATTTTTGGCGGATATAAAACTCGGATACAATCTAATATTTGCGGGTATGTTTAAGTTTATTTACCGTACCCGGGGTACATGTAAGTAAAATTAAGAGTACCCGGGGTACATGTACCGGTAAGTAGTACCCGAGCTGAGAATGATCAATCGAGCCTTAGTAAGTGAGTGATGGTGTATGGGATAACATGCACTGAGGGTGTATATTTTTCATGAACAAGTCAATTGAAGGTGTTAGAGATGCATTGATTAAAAAGGGTAATTAACCACGGGCTTATTACAATTAAAACGATGACATTACATTGTACCAGCTGTATATTGTTGTATACTGTAAGCTTGCAATATTTTAAATAATGTAAACAACTTACCTTGTATTAAGTTGGCACATTGTTGTCAGGTGTAGAAACTTTTTATACTTATTTCTGTTAAGTTGCACTGGCTGAACCAAAAGAATTATGTAGTCGTTTCTAAATAATTACGAAACAACCTACTAATGCATATATGCTTGCCAGTTACTGAGTTTGTGCATTTCCATTCATTATATTATCGGCCTTGGCAAACAGCGTAAAATCAGATGAGACGCCGTGTGATGTCTGCTATTTCGTTACGCTGAAGATTTCCATATCCACCGGTGTTTTTATGTCAAATGTTATGGTTTTTCAATAGATCATATACTTATCTACAAAACAGCGAATTAGCGTTCACTTTACATCATTTTTAATTATGTTATTTTGTTAATACTTTCTCGCGTTCTTTTCGAACCTGTATTGGCAGCTATTTGTCGACGCCGTCTGCTAATGCTATTTCGTACGCTGAAGATTTCCATATCCACTGGTGTTTTTTTATGGCAAATTTTATTGTTTTGCATTGGATCGTATACTTATGTACAAAATAGCTAACTAGCGTTCACTTTACATCACTTCTGATGATCTTATTTTGTAAGTAATTTCTGGGTGTTCATTCCTTTGTCAGCCATTTTGACCGTTGGTTTGTTTACTTTTGGTTTCCACTTACAAACGAAATTAATTGATTTGCTGCTCACGTTTATTTATTGATTTAATAATAAATTATTAAACCCTAATAATGTAATAGATATTATCGGATAAATAGAATACCATTCTAATACCAGTGTGTACTTACATTTATCTCGGAAAGCCTAGCCGTGTAAACCTTTCTTCAACTCGTCGCACACAAATTCACAATACGTCGAATAACACATAGATTTATGTCATGTTTATTAAAAAAACACACTGTGCACAAAAGACATGCATGTGTACTTCCAATTGATATTCAAACACAATTATTACGTCTTTGTTTATCGATTAAACGCCTAACTTTAATTAATTACGCGTAAATTAGTTTCTTTGTTTATTAACAAGATGGAAGCTAGCCTAAGCGCTTTTCATGACGTCATGCGCACGTGCCGTTTCCCATAAAAAATATTTAAACACAAAATACTCGAAAAGTTGTTTTTTCCCAGATATGACGACAACGCCAACAGGTAGATCGCATTCTGGTTCATATACATGTCAAATTTCAGCAAACGTGTTGGGCCAGTTTTCAATTGACTCAAATCGCGGCTATATGCGCCAGCTTAACGAAACTTAGCCCCCTTTATCATTCGTTCGATTGAACGTCATCAATGATGACGTCCAATACATCACTCATTCCATACTAGAGTTGCGACACCTTAAGGGTTTCGCGGGATGGAATGAGTGGGAACTAAAAAAATGTGGGTTCGAAAATTTTGGGTAAGAAAATGTGGGAACACAAATTTTGGGTACTAAACAAATGTAGGTACGAAAATTTTGGTTACGAAAAAAAATGTTGGTACGAAAATTGTGGGTACAATGGGTCAATGTTAAGGTTTTAGCATGGCGGACGCCGGACGGCGAAAAGACACGACACGACACGATGAGCTGGCTATGACAATACCTCAGGTATTCTCCGAAAACAGCCGAGCGCATATGCATAAGTCAGTGAGAAATACTCAACAAGACTATTGTCAAGCAAATTTGTCCCCTTCCGGCTCCACCATTGTCATAATTTATTTTATGTTTTTATTTATTGCCATAGAAACCAGAATTTTTGACGTAGGAACAAAATGAAATCACGTTCATAATGTCCTTATTCAGGTTTTTTTTCTCCACTTTTTGGGAAGATAGCCCATGGCTTTGGAATTGGGAATTTTATCGGCATTTTCATGAAATTGGGAAAATAAATTCATTAGCCTTTTTTTCCACACGAAAAGTCCACTAATTAGGGAAATACTAAATTTGATTTAACTCTTTACAATCATTCAAATTAAAAGAAAAAAATCATATAAAACTTTGTTAGATGTAATTGAATTTAAAAAGTATACTTATTGGGATTGGGAACATAGCCGAATTTCGGCTATAAAATCGGGCCAAAAAAAACCCTGTTATTGCCATCTATCCATGTTTCAAGTTTCATGAAAAAATATTAAGAACTTTTAAAGTTATCGCAGGATTCAGAAAAGTGTGACAGACTGACTGACTAACTGACGGACACACAGAGGGCAAACCATAAGTCCCCTCCGGTGAAACCGGTAGTGGACTAATAAAAGCTAGGCACCGCGTATAACATCAGAACCACTGGGCCGAATCTGCTGAAACTTGGCCACATTATAGATAATAGTCCAAACAAGCTACAGAATGAGCGTTTTTGGACCCGACAGCGTAAAACATTAACCAATAATGGACAGCACAAAATGGGTCATTTTGTACAAAACATGTAAACTTTAAGTGGCATTTAATGACCTTTAGACATCAGAAAGTTGCAAATGTTTAATAATTATTCTGCACACTTCGACTTGTTTTTTTTACAAATTAAGAAGCATTTATGCTTGGGATGTATATAAACCCTGTTATTCATTGTCAAATTTGGCCAAAAATCACAATACAATCCCAAAAATGGCTAAGCAGCAATGCCCCTTTAACATTATTCCTTATATTTAATTGTATTGTTTAAAAATGTGCAACTCCATGAGATACATATGCATGCCAAATATCAAGTTGCTATCTTCAATTTCGCAAAAGTATTCATAAAATAAGCGATTTGGGCCACATATATTTGACCTCTGACCTTGAAGAATGACCTTGACCTTTCACCACTCAAAATGTGCAGCTCCGTGAGATACACATGCATGCCAAATATCAAGTTGCTATCTTCAATATCGCAAAAGTATTCATAAAATAAGCGATTTGGGCCACATATATTTGACCTCTGACCTTTAAGGATGACCTTGACCTTGACCTTTTACCACTCAAAATGTGCAGCTCCATGAGATACACATGCATGCCAAATATCAAGTTGCTATCTTCAATATTGCAAAAGTATTCATAAAATGAGCGATTTTGGCCACATATATTTGACCTCTGACCTTGAAGGATGACCTTGACCTTTCACCACTCAAAATGTGCAGCTTCATAAGATACACATGCATGCCAAATATGAAGTTGCTATCTTCAGTATAGCAAAAGTTATTGCAAAATGTTAAAGTTGGCGCAAACAGACAGACAGACAGACAGACCAACCAACAGACAGGGCAAAAACACTACTATAGGGGGGGGGGACATAAAAAGATAACTGTATATTTAATCATAATGGCTCTGTATATCACACATGATAGGCCACTGCTGGGGCTTGAACCCAGAACTCATCTCACATTGTAAGATGCGTTTTTCAATTAAACTACAATGACTGTATCTTGTGAAGTGGAGCCAACATACACCCACATACCGGTAAGTGAAAAAATCATTCTGTCCATATATTTGTACTGGGCGTTTCTGACACATGTCGCATAACTGTTTACAACAAAAGATGTATACATAGATATATATACATAAATGGGGAAAAATAAACCGTCTAATTTTTTAATTTTTGTTTCATATATACACATTTGCTAGCAATGATATATAATTATATCATGTTGAAATCATTTATAGACAGAATATTACTGAAACTGCAATAAACTATAAGATTGATAGATATAATGTTTCATTCCATCTAGTACAATGAACAAATGTTCTTCCGATGCCATTTTCACTAAGGTATAGGTATTGAATCCTGATATACGACTAAAAATGTATGTTGGTTAGCATGAAATATTCAACAAATCCTCATATTCAAGCTGGGTCATCACTTAGTGAAATAATTTGTGGACATATCATAATAGAAAAAATGCATTTCATGCCTCTAGATTGCTTTATTACAGGGTTCCCAGCTTTTTTTATGAACAAAATTCCCTGATTTTTCCCTGATGGAAAATAAAACGTCCAGGATAATAATTTCGACCTATTTCTTGTTTTAGACACCCTGAATAAATAGCAGTTGCAGACATAACTTATTTTTAAAGCTACATGTATACTACAAAGTCACCATAGCCATGCAGAGGAAATTATTTGCTGTTTTAATTGTATGGACTTCTCGAGACAAGTTGGGAAAGTCTGCCCAAACAAAATTCCCTGATTTTTCCCTGATTTCAGGAACTTTTCCCAAATTCCCTGACTTTTCCCTGACTGTTAAAAGTGAAAGTCTTTTTCCAGGTTTTCCCTGATTTCCAGGTTGGCTGGGAACCATGTTTAACTATGATAAAATGTTCTTTAGATGCCATGTGTATTAATATATAGGTCTATTTTTCTGAGATATTAATGAAAATGCCTGTGGGTATGTGGCGAATATTAAAAAAATCTGCAACTTGATATATGGTGCTAACACGGTAAAATTGTATGAGCCAAATTATATATCCAAATTATAATAGATGAATGCGTATTATGCTTCTCTGCTTATACTATGACGACATGTTCATACAATGCCATTTTTATTAATATACATGTATATGCCAAATTTAATGAAAAAGACTTGAAAATGTGTGTCGCAAGATACCAAGTAAGAAAAAAATCAGCATTTTTATGTAGGGTCTTCACACAGTAAATTTATTTTTGCCCAAAATAATAATAGATGAATGCATATTAGGCTTCAATTTGCTTATACTATGACAACTGGTTCATACGATGCCATTTTTATAAATATCTATGCCAAATTTAATGAAATAGACTTGAAAATGTGTGTCGCCAGGTACCAAGTAAGAAAAAAAATCAGCATTTTTATCAAGGTCTTCACACGGTTAAATTATTTGTGCACAAATAATAATAGATGAATGCATATTAGGCTTCAATGTTGCTTATACTATGACTACTGGTTCATACGATGCCATTTTTATAAATATCTATGCCAAATTTAATGAAATAGAATTGAAAATGTGTGTCGCCAGGTACCAAGCAAGAAAAAAATCAGCATTTTTATGTAGGATCTTCACACGGTAAAATTGTTTGTGCCCAAATAATAATACATGTAGATGAATGCATATTAGGCTTCAATGTTGCTTATACTATGACTACTGGTTCATACGATGCCATTTTTATAAATATCTATGCCAATTTAATGAAATAGACTTGAAAATGTGTGTCGCCAGGTACCAAGTAAGAAAAAAATCAGCATTTTTATGTAGGGTCTTCACACAGTAACATTATTTGTGCCCAAATAATAATAGATGAATGCATATTAGGCTTCAATGTTGCTTATACTATGACTACTGGTTCATACGATGCCAATTTTATAAATATCTATGCCAAATTTAATGAAATAGACTTGAAAATGTGTGTCGCCAGGTACCAAGTAAGAAAAAAATCAGCATTTTTATGTAGGGTCTTCACACAGTAAAATTATTTGTGCCCAAATAATAATAGATGAATGCATATAAGGCTTCAATGTTGCTTATACTATGACTACTGGTTCATACGATGCCAATATTATAAATATCTATGCCAAATTTAATGAAATAGACTTGAAAATGTGTGTCGCCAGGAACCAAGTAAGAAAAAAATCAGCATTTTTATGTAGGGTCTTCACACAGTAAAATGATTTGTGCCCAAATATTAATAGATGAATGCATATTAGGCTTCAATGTTGCTTATACTATGACTAATGGTTCATACGATACCATTTTTATAAATATCTATGCCAAATTTAATGAAATAGACTTGAAAATGTGTGTCGCCAGGTACCAAGTAAGAAAAAAAATAGCATTTTTAACTAAGGTCTTCACACGGTAAAATTATTTGTTCCCAAATAATAATAGATGAATGCATATTAGGCTTCAATGTTTCTTTTACTATGAAGACATGTTCATACAATGCCATTTTTATTAATATAATTATATGCCAAATTTAATGAAATAGAATTGAAAATGTGTGTCGCCAGGTACCAAGCAAGAAAAAAATCAGCATTTTTATGTAGGATCTTCACACGGTAAAATTGTTTGTGCCCAAATAATAATACATGTAGATGAATGCATATTAGGCTTCAATGTTGCTTATACTATGACTACTGGTTCATACGATGCCATTTTATAAATATCTATGCCAATTTAATGAAATAGACTTGAAAATGTGTGTCGCCAGGTACCAAGTAAGAAAAAAATCAGCATTTTTATGTAGGGTCTTCACACAGTAACATTATTTGTGCCCAAATAATAATAGATGAATGCATATTAGGCTTCAATGTTGCTTATACTATGACTACTGGTTCATACGATGCCAATTTTATAAATATCTATGCCAAATTTAATGAAATAGACTTGAAAATGTGTGTCGCCAGGTACCAAGTAAGAAAAAAATCAGCATTTTTATGTAGGGTCTTCACACAGTAAAATTATTTGTGCCCAAATAATAATAGATGAATGCATATAAGGCTTCAATGTTGCTTATACTATGACTACTGGTTCATACGATGCCAATATTATAAATATCTATGCCAAATTTAATGAAATAGACTTGAAAATGTGTGTCGCCAGGAACCAAGTAAGAAAAAAATCAGCATTTTTATGTAGGGTCTTCACACAGTAAAATGATTTGTGCCCAAATATTAATAGATGAATGCATATTAGGCTTCAATGTTGCTTATACTATGACTAATGGTTCATACGATACCATTTTTATAAATATCTATGCCAAATTTAATGAAATAGACTTGAAAATGTGTGTCGCCAGGTACCAAGTAAGAAAAAAAATAGCATTTTTAACTAAGGTCTTCACACGGTAAATTATTTGTTCCCAAATAATAATAGATGAATGCATATTAGGCTTAAATGTTTCTTTTACTATGAAGACATGTTCATACAATGCCATTTTATTAATATAATTATATGCCAAAATTTAATGAAATAGAATTGAAAATGTGTGTCGCCAGGTACCAAGTAAGAAAAAAATCAGCATTTTTATGTAGGGTCTTCACATGGTAAAATTATTTGTGCCCAAAATAATAATAGATGAATGCATATTAGGCTTCAATGTTGCTTATACCATGACTACTGGTTCATACGATGCCATTTTTAAAAATATCTATGCCAAATTAACGGATACAGTTCAGCAATGCGTCCAAGTGGATGCACATATTTCAAAACGATGCGTCTATTTCGATAGTTGTGCGTCATAGATGCGGGACGCATATGTAGATATACCCTGAATAGGGTGGAGGATCTATTTAAAATACAACTATTCCAGATACAAAAATATGAATTCATTTATTTAATGCACTTATTTTCTTCTCTTTTGCTATGAAATGACCATAAACCAGCTTTCCAGTCATATTTTGCACTAGCAGATGATATATCTTTTTTTACATATGAAAGGTAAAAAGAAATTCAAGCAGCATTTTATAATATAAATTTAAAAATGCACTCAATCATGCACTTAAAAACAATATTATTGTAATTCTGTTATTTATAATCATATTAATAAAGCCTCATTTTTTTTTAATTTTATGGTTTATTATCTATTTTTCCCAATTTCATGGTTAATTGTGCTTATATTCTGAATTCAAAAGGCACTGGCATAAAAAAAACTGTCTATGCATGTAACCGTATATTGAAATCTCTCTATGACTGTTTATAAATGCATGATAAAATTCTAACATGTTATGTCATAAATCTATTTTGTTTGTAGTTTTCGTAAACATTATAAGCCACCGTTGTGGTAAAACATATTTTTTTGTTTTATTAATGACGTTATTTCACACATTAGTGTAACAGAGCTACAGATAAGGTGCGCATTTGCGTAAATTCCCAATGTAAAATTGCTGATTACGCATAGAAAAATAAAACCATGCGTACCGAAACCCAATTGAAATTGCCCATTACGCATATCAAATTTTTCCTTTGCATAACGAGTAAATCTGTCCCGGAAATACCCGGGTCCGAAATAAAGTAACCCGGATTCTTTCCGCTTTGTCCAAGCGCTTTCAGTATAACCTTCAGCACAATAATATGTACGGAAAAAAGCGTCTTTGTGACTACGTGTTATTGTTGTGAAAATGTCGAAACCGTGAGGCCTTAAAATGGAAACATCGTAGCCTAGGCACAGAGAAACTCATTTTTAAGATATTTAACCGCAGGCAACACAAAATCAGAAGCGGAAAATATATTGAAACTTATCAGGGCTCGACATTAACTTTTGAAGCCACTTGTCCGGTCAGTCAAGTAGACCAAAATTTCACTTGTCCTGACCAAAAAGCAACTTGTCCTGACCATTATATATTAATCTGCTCAGTACTTTGCAAAATAATGAAATAATACAAAATGCTCAAATCATAAAGACTGTAATCATTCAAAATACATGTTAACATAATTGTAGGCAATTTCAATACAAAAAGAACTGACTAGAATAACGGAAAACTCGAGATTATTGTTTCTTAAACATACAAAGCCATAATACCTGACAAAAACTTGTGTTATGTAAATCATTCTATACATAGAGATGATTCTTTACAAGGGAGAATATTCTTGTTATCTTGGCAAAGAAAAAATGTTAAGGGTTGCTTCCCTTGTAAACAGTACGGTGTAGTATTGCATGGAACTATCAGAATACCTTGCGCTTTGTCGTTTAAATGTTAACATAATATAATCAAAAAAGTTTTGTGGTAACTCCACAGAAATAACGGATTTAAAGGCATTTTTTTTAAGTAATTAAATTATAACGACCGCTTGTCCCGTCGGACTAGCAAATTCTATAATTACTTGTCCGGACTAAAAATTTGGTTGTCCCGGACAGTCGGCAGCGAATTTTCCTCCTTGTTTATAAAGTACCGGTAAACGGTACTTTCCCAATCGAACGAAAATTCCCAATTCCCAAAACGGTACTTTCCCAATAGAGCGAAAATTCCCAAATTCCCAATCGGCATCTGGAAAAATCCCAATCAGCGTTCGAATTTTTTCTCAAAACGATTCGTGAAAAACCAACTTTCGGCGAGCGAACAAAGAAAATCGTATAGTTGTGTGTAACCACGCGCTCGATTAATTTCGGGTTTTATTATTCAGCGCATTCAATCAATAGAGTTGTTACTGTTTCCGGTTCTTTTGCCAGGCAGCCAGCGTACTGTTTTACGTCGGTTTGTAACCTTATCGTAGTTTGAAATGAGTCATAATAGCAAATATTATGCCAAAAAAACAATCGGAACCATCTATCACAGGACACATTGACAGCAATAATGATGCTGTGCAGGAGGGGATGCAAGCAATGAGTGATGATCAAACATCAAAGATTGTTGAAATTTTCACCAAAAAATGAAAGAGAGAGACATTGCTTTAAAAGAGATTAAAACAACTAGTAATTGATTTGGGTGTGTTCTTTATAATATTTTGTTATTTATATAAACTTTATAACTTAATGGTCATTAAGGCATGCCTGCAAATGATTATTTAAATGGGTATGTTCAATTAAGTATGAACTGTATGATGTATTCAATAAGACCCAACTTCAACGACGGGATTTTCCCAATTTCAGGATTCACGACTCGATTTTTCCCCAATTTTGAGGTTTTCACGAGTCATTTTCCCAATCGGACCGGTACGGGTACTTTTCCCAATTGGACAAGGAAAATCGCTGTTTGGGTACGAAAAAATTTGAGTACGAACAAATGGGTTCAAAGAAATTTGGGTTCAAAGAAATTTGGGTTCGAACAAATTTGTGTAAAAAAAAAAATTGGGTACGAAAACAAATTTGGTTATGAAACCTATAGGGAACGAAAAAATTAGGGTACAAAAAACTATTTGGGTACGAAAAAAAGGGTACATATATAAATTTGGGTACAAAAAAATTGGGTACGAAACAAATTTGTGCACCGACGGACAGACAAAGCGGCGACTATATCTCTCCCCCTAAAAAATTTGGGGGGGAGCATAATAAACAAGTTATGGCAATTATAAAGGTGGTACGCATAACTTAATAATAGATTATCAATTATATGCTTATTCTAAGTGAAAACAATGGGACAAATTGTCACAAAACCAGGTTTCATTGTGAAAAAAAAAATCTGATAAAGGGAGAAAACTCAAACTGAACTTTTGAAATGACCAAAAAAAAATTAACCCCCCTTTGAAAGTTTTTTTTTTTTTAAATCTATTTTTAGTATGGTTCGGTGGCGGCCCTTGACATGGAGATATTGACGTGATTCTTTCGTGGGACACACCGTCCCATGATGGTGAACAAATGTGCCAAATGATTTTAAAAATCTCACAATGAATGACATAGTTATGGCCAGGACAAGCTCATGTTATGGCCAATTTTTGAACTTGTGAACTCAAAGGTGTGATAGACCCTTGACCTTGGAGATATCGACGTATTATTTCGCGCGACACACC
>NC_068360.1:71113488-71235988 GCF_020536995.1 Dreissena polymorpha
ACTGTAATTTGCTATTTTTGACAAAAAAATGCAAATGCCGTCTGGCCTAAACTGTTATCATAAAAAATAAATTTTACCTTTTATTTTTACATCTTCTCACATTGGCACTAAATCCCGAAAGAAATTATTGTGGTCAAAAGAATTAATTGTTTTTGCAGGGTGATTCTAAACTGGTTGACTGATTAATAACCAAACGGACTGTTGGCAATTATCAAAGGTAATAACTACGGAGTAACACTTCTGGGGTTTTGCTGCCATCATCGCCATTGTCTCAACTTGCGACAAATTTTCAAAAGTGGCCAATTTCATAACTGACAAAATAATTGTAGTCTGTGCTAATCTTTATAGCAAGAATGTGGTCTGGTACAATATAATATGTTTAGTCATCACATTGCCTACAAACAAGCTCCACTGGGGCTGACGAGGTCAAAGCGGTAGTCCGTTTCGCTACGACGTCGGGTATATTTTTTACTACGAAAACATTGTTTAAATACACATGACATCGAGAACGGATTAGTCGAAAATTGTGTTTAAACATGTAAGATTATGCTTTTTTAATAACAAAACTCTGACTTTAAGCACAATGACATTTCATAGGGCTGTTACATCAAATTTAATCCAAGATGTGTCTGGTTTATATGCGGTTAAACATGAAATATACCGCTGATTTATAAACCGACGTAAAGTTTCACTTTAAAAAAAATGCAATTAAGGTTTACAACTGTGTTTAAGTGACACAATTTTACAATTTCCATATTGGTCTATGTATCGTTAAGCCACTGGTGTGTTTAGAAATGTGTAGGGTGACCCAGTTATCAGAAATAAAGGCTAAATATTATTATTAGGCATGATCATGTCTCCGACAGTATACGTATATGCCTCGCTACGACAACGCTTTAGCGTGTATGCGTTACTCACAGAAGACGTATTGGTTATCTCTCAAAGGCAAAATAAAGAAAAGTTTTTTTTTAATACGGGGTCATGGAGTGGCTGGATGTTTCCTTTGAGGAAGAGGTACTAACAACGGCACAACATGATCCGAGGCGCACAGTCGATATGGTAATGCACATTATGATATAATTAAATTCACGACTAGGCCAAAGGAAACGATTAAAATCGAAAATCCATATATAAGATGACAGTTGAGAGTCGAGAACCTAATGTCGTCGGTCTCAATAAAAAAGACGCATCTCCACCTTGTGACAATCCCTTATACGTTCATTTTGATAGAGACCGACGATAGGTTTTCAGCATACGGTACTCTTTATCAAATAACATTCGATTCTCGTTATCCCAAACTCGCTTATCTCGAAACTCTGCTTATGTCAAAGTAAATCCCATGTCCCAACTTTGATCATTTTTATCTCATACGGATTTTGATTTTTACATTGTATATATCAAAGCGATTTTCTTGAAATCCGTTATCGTCAACTAATTTTGAGATGAATTTCATGTTCGTATACATGATTTTAACTGTAAAATCCACACCTGTAACAGCCGTAAGGTGTGGAAAGTAGGACCCCAATGGCATAAATCCGCAATTGCATAATCAATATATCGTTGTAAAGGTGTGGCAGTGGGTTTCTGTCACAGGTTATTGTTTACTGCGTACATGACGGCCGGTAAATTTACCTCGTGTTACAATGCGGTTAAGGCCCAGTCTCAATATGATGCCGCGGAGCCCCAGTGCGTGTCAGGAATCTACCGGGATGAACCGGGGCACTACCGGGATGAACCGGTGCTCCACCGGGATGACCCTGGACGACCGGGGACAACCGGGGCTCCACCGGAAAGTATTAAAATGTTTATTACCTCCGGATGAAGCGAGAGTCCACCGGGTAGGACCGGTAACGACCGGCGTTGCACCGGGAACAACCGGGACTGTACCGGGAACAACCGGGACGGGCACCTTAGCTCCACCGGGCCCAAACACAGCCCGGCAGAGCTTCGGCAACGCCCCGGTAGAGCCCCGGTGAATGCCGGCAGAGTCCCTTTATAGCTACGTTGAATAAGTAAACCGGATCTCTGACGGTGGCAGCGTCCCGGTGTTCCCGGTGAAGTCCCGGTTGTTTCCCGTGCCAAGCCGGTCATTGCCGGTCCTTCCGGTCACTCTGGTTCATTCCAGAGGTATTGAACATTTGAATACTTTTCCCGGTGGAGCCCCGGTTGTCCCCGGTTAACCGGGGCGTTTGCCGCTGCTCTGTCGGGGTCTGAGTGCCGGTATAGCCCCCGGTGAGTGCCGGCGTAGTGACGGTATACCGGGGCTCTGCCGGCTTTCACCGGGATCAACCTTTTCGTTTTGATGTTCATGCGCACAGTGAAGCACGGCATCTTTTTGCACTGGACAATGGCAGTCTGCAGTAACTGCAAACTGCATGTGATATGTCCTGAAATGGATACAGAGACTTCGTTGAGCAACCTATACATTATATTTGTACTTCGTTGCGCAACCAATACATACTCTGTGCGAAACCTATACATAAAGCGACCTGTAATTAACCTTTGAAAACAAAGCATTTGAATAATTAAAACACATGTTCGTAACCTGTTTTGTACTTTAAAATGTGTTATGTACACTGAATCAAGTAACATATAGTTTTATTTAATTTAAGTTACCGTAATTGGTAATTTTAACAGAATAACCACCTTATGCAATTGCTTCAATCAAAATATTACGATTTTAGCTCAAAATAAACTTAAAGGTTGCAACTACGCGGATTTGTTATTAGTTTGTTATTGAAAATAAGTGCCTAACATTACTTGATGTTCCGTTCTCTAATCCATAAACACCAGAAAAGATGAAACTCGCCTGATTAAGTAGTGTATTTACACAATGTTTTCGTAGTAAAACATATACCCGACGTCGTAGCGAAACGGACTACGCTTTGACCTCGTCAGCCCCCAGTGAGCTCCAGGGTCATTGATTGTTATCAGATCACTAACTGTCCCTTAATTGACATGACGCCTTATCTATGATCGCTACGCCCACTTAATCACGTGGCTCAGCGGGGTAGCTAACACCAAAATGGCTTCATTGCCTATATACTGCATGTAGATTAGCGCGATATTCCGGATTATTTTTTATGGACTTTTTGACAAAATATGACACTTTTATAAGGGGTTTGGTGTCATTTGTTTATTCTGCGAATGCAAAAAATATACGTTTATAGAGAACATCAGCTAATTATAACGGGTTTTTCGGTACATAACTAACGCTCTCAAACGCTTGCGCGGCTGACCGAAATCGAACCTGTTATTACGTGTGATGTTGGTATTAGCAATAAATTAACACTTCTTCAACGGCATTTTCCCATGTTATTTACGAAACATTTCCACTCGTGTATTTGACACGAAATAGCGCTTATAACTGGGATTTCGGTGAAGTTTTACACGCTTTCTGACACCGAGTGTACCAAATCCCCACATGTTATTACGTATAAAAGTGATATTAATAATATTAAACATTGCTTATGGGACATTTATCAATCACTATAATGAAAGTGCAAGACAGCACAATAAGTTTGCTCATTGTCATATATAAAGTAGCGCTGTATGAAGGGGAATTCAGTAAAGCTACCTGTATCAGACGCTGGCGCAGGTACCATCTTCTCCCAAAGTCGGCATTTATTAGTTATATCAGTAATAATAAATCTTATCATCTGGCATTTATCGATTCGATTCTATTCAAATAGAAACATATAATCGTTTTCACTTGTTTCTGACACACACAAAACTCGATTTATAACGGGGATTTCGTTAAGTAACGCAAAGTTGGTACCAATCTTCTCTATTATTCAACGAGCACACGTGATATAATTCATACTTAATAATGCGTAGGTATTTCTAACATAAACATTTCCAGTTTTAAAAGTAAATAAATGCTCCATAAGGGTGATCTCGGTAATTCTACACATTGAAGCTTCCACTTGCTCTTGTCAAGACCGCATTTCCGCGTTTGAAATGGTATATATGTATATTTAATTAATCTAACTTATGGATACCGAATGTCAGAGTTACATAAAACCTCTTCACACCGTTTTTGCCTTAATTAATTTCCGGTTTTTTTTTCCCAACAAATCAAACGAAACTCGTTGAAAAATGAGAACTAGGCATTCGATCTCAAAGGTGGATTAAAAGCGTTCATTGGTGACATCACATGTCTGCACATGTGTAAATTCCGTTATTATTATAATATATCACGTGTCACCTTCTAATAACATGTATAATGTCAATAAAGTGCATTACTATCAGAGTAATAAAACACAACACAAATTAGGCCTCATGCTGGGTTTTATTTATCTTTAAGTAATGCAGATGAACCTCGCTTCTGTATATTAATGACCTAGTAACTGATAAAACTATTTTTTTTTAAACGTGAAATATTATGTGATAATCAGATCGATAACATAAACTATTTAAATCTGCTAGTATATCCGATAAAAATATATTATAATTGTCTTTGACAGTGTTGACGTTCAGTTGTTCGTGGTGACGACCGCATACATTTATACATCTCTTACACTTCTCAAGATCGCTTTTCGGCTTTGGAAACGATATAAATTAAATGTCACCAACTAATCTTTCAGGATATCAATTGTGCGAGTTACATAGTCCCCATCGACACCGTTTAACCATTTTTAATCTACTTTTTTAAGAGTAAAACAAAAGAAACTCGCTAAAGTAAAAGTGAACCTATACATAGCTTGTCTAGAAAATGTTAGACAGTTCGTTGCTAACTAACGCGCCCGATTAATCGATCGCTGATTGTTAGATCAGTTCTTAGATAAGAACTTGATTGACAGGCGGCGTCATGTCAAGTGTCCCTTATGCCCAGATGCGAATGACATCCTGTGAAGACTATCTTTAACTCACTGGCATTTTATAAGGGAATATCCCTCAATATTTCCTTTTTTCGTTGCAAAATGAAGAAAAACGTGTAATTTATTTCTCATTATAGTGCACTTAAATTTAATTCTGACAAACTATTCAAAATACAGTTGTTGACTTTTGCAAGCACTGCGTAAATTTACGCTCTCAAAACATAATAAAAACCATTCATTTTACATAAAAATCGAACAACTATGCAAAATCTGTCTTAAGCACTGCGTAAATTTACGTCTTTGAATGTCACAAATACAATATTTTTTCCAAGTATCTTTCAAGATAAGCCAAGCCTTGCGTAAATTTACGCAACTAAATGAACATCAAAATACCAAATAATTTTACAAACGATTCAAAGTAATAAACAAAAATTGTCCCAAGCAGTGCGTAAATTTACAAACTAATTTATGGCAAAACATAGCAATATTATAGTTTGAAATTCAAATATACAACACTTTTAACTAAAATATATGATAATTCTGGGAAAGTCAAGCTCTTCGTAAATTTACGCACTTAATTTAAAATAAAAACCCTGACAATTTCTCCAGTGGCAGTGCGTAAATTTACGAACTAATTTATGGCACAAGCAGTGCGTAATTTTACAAACTTATATATTGTAAAATGGTCAGTTATATTGTACTTTGAATTTCAGAAATACTACATATTTCTGACTAGCTTTCTACATATGCCAAGCCTTGCGTAAATTTACACACTTTAAGCATGATTTTTCTGCATAACAAACAAAATTGTCCAAAGCACTTTTCTACATAAGCAAACGGCTAAAACACGGTATTGGTGCTCATAAGGGAATTTTCATGTTATATGCATAAAAAAGAAAAAGTAAACACGATAAGAACCAATATTAAAGATTGGTAAGATGGCATATACCTCTCTTACTTTCCTGAAAATTTCAAGAGATTTGTGTAACCCGTTCTTGAGATATGCATGGAAACAAGCTCTAACAATGGCCATTTTTGAGCGTTATGCAGTCTCACTCGAAAAAAGCTTGAATATAAAATAGAGACTTCTCGAAATATCATACTGAAATTGTGCATTTATTGGTCTGATTTTATTCAGAGTTTTATCCTGAAAATGTTGCTTCTTGAATTAAAGAAATCGGTAAAATATTATGGATTTTATAAGCAAAATACCGTCAGTAGAAGTTTTGTTTCAACACTGAAATTCAAACACTAATCTGTTGTTATATGCCAACATTGTGTACAAAATGACATTAATTATTACTTTTATTGACATCTAGAACTCGACTGTATATTATAATAAGTAGTTAAACCATTTAAATCACATTTCTAGCAAAGATATTCGAATGAGAGCTTGTTCTTTGTCAAACTTTCCAGTTCTAAATTTTGTAGTGCCTGCAACCTTTACAAGTTTATATGGCAATAATTTTGATGTTTCATTATGGAAAAGTATAAATCATACATTGGCTTATGTGTATCCATGTGATGTCCAAGTTGGCCAAAATTGGTGGTGGTGTATTGTACCATTAAAAAAACAGCAACTCAATAAAAGAAAAGTTACAGACACTACAAAAATGTGTAAAAAATGAAGGAAAAAATCCCTGTTCTATTTCTCATAAATATTTTGCTTTAATCATGGGAAACTTCCATCTTTTATGTTGGAATGTTACATCATACATTGTGCAATAGATTAATGTGCAAAAAAGGTAAAGCAAGACCTCTTGGGATGAAATATTGTAAGAATTATTGTGGAATTATTTTATGAACAATTTATTTAGGAACAATATAAATTGATTTTCTTTTTCTAAAATGATTTATCTAAATATGTCTGTGTTCTTTACGATGATACAACCCTTTAATATGGCGAGAAGACAAGAGCAAACCTCTTGTAATGGCTCAGGTATGTATCTACCATTTTGATTATGCTACGCTAAAATTCGTAGTGTCTGTAACCACCAACTTCCTTCTGTAAGCCTTAAACCTTTTTTGTTATATGTGAGTAAAATGAAACAAAATTGTATTTTGTATTACATTGCTGATGTCTAAGGTGCATTATTTAGACATTTTCTGTCTGAAATTTGAAATATTTATCATAATAATGTAAATAAATTGTCTTCATAGTGTTGCTTTCTATAAACAGGCATTTTTTCAATTATCTCCTAGAATATGCAATTGGAAACATAGTTTTTTGCATTAAATATCATGAAAACAGTAAATCCAAACAAAACCATTTGAGAACTTACTGAGATCAGACACAATATCAAACAGTTTGTTTTGATGGTCATATGGTTACAGACTCTAAAATGCCTACACATTTAACTTATTATTGTTCATGCTATCAAAGAGCATATGAAATCATTTTTAAAGCTAAAGTGATGAGTTTTAACCATGTCTGAAGTAACTTTTGTTTTTTACTTTGATCCAAATGGCTGCATTTAATCATTTCCTTTGCTTATGAATGGATCAAGGAAGACATGCGCACTGTAAGCTTTACACTACATGTATATAAATTTACATTCTTATACTTGAATTAGAAGCAGAAACTTTGAAGAAAGGAAAATGAATTTTGTTTCCGTTCTTGTTTCAGGAAGCAAAGATAAATCAAGCAAAAGAGAAAAGATATAGAGGATATTTATTGGATTCGGTGGCTTATCGATTTTATTTCACGAGTGATCATATTAAATAATATTTTCACGAGTTGCGCAGCCACCGAATCCAACCAATTTTCTTTTTATTTTATGCTTTTTTTTAGAGTTTATATACATTTTTAAAGAGTTTAACTAAAGAATTTCGCTGCGATAATGACGTCATTTCGTAAAACAATGACGTCATTTCACAGGAAACAGTGAAAAATATCGATAATTTTCACTGATAATTTTCACTGTTTGAAACAGTGAAATGATCAGTTTTAATTCACTGATATTTCTCTATAAACCACCGGAAAGCATAAAATAAAAAATAAGACTAGGTTTGGCTGCATGAAGGTTAAGCATTGGGAAAAAAAACGAACATATGAGAAGCTAAAATACAACTATGATGCCTTCGTAGCTGCTATGCTAGAGCAAAAGAATGGAATCAAAGGACATTTTAGTGTTTGTTTTGGAACAGAAATCAGATTGAAATACATTTATTTTGAAAGTTAAGCAAAATTGGCCTGGAAGAGATGGCTGTTCAATAGATGTCATCTTGTTTATAGCGCACAAGATCCAGAGATATTATTGAAAGTGAACTTCGCAATTCAAATTCAGTGCAAACATTACTTAAAGCTTAAACTTCTCTGTGATTATCTTGATAGCTAGAGTAACAAAGGGTTATAAATACATCACTGATTTGCTGCTTGCAATATTACATTTTGTTTTACACTGAAATGTTTGGAAAGTTTTCCGCACATTATTTGGTAATGCTTATTGCTGCATAATGAAATTCTAGATTATATTAATTTGAAACTCTATACAGGTGTGCCAATTCATATGAGACGCCAAACTCATAATGTCAGATTAGTCTTCTTTGACTTGTATGTGCCCAGCACTGAGAATTGTCAAGCTACACGTCTCCTGGACAGCTAGTGTTACCCCATGTGTAGTGTCTGTAACCAACTCAGATCATGTACACAAAAAATGTGTTTTAACTAAAATTCTAACAGATCAAAAATCATTTGATATAATGTTTAAGTCACTGTTTTTATGTAAACTTGCTTTAATAGTGCATTTTTTAATGCTTTATGCCATTCTGCAACTGTTTTTGGAATCATATATTTCGGTAGTGTCCAAACATATGAGCATGCAATTCTAACTTTTATGAAAACTTATGCTTTTTCAAACCAATTGTTTCGATTTACATGTGTATTTTGTTTGAATATACTTCCTGGTTTCAGACAAATGCCTAATTAGCTATCTTGTGGGTCTATAATAAAAGTTATAGAAAAGTTTCTTGCTTGGTTCTCCTTTGGTCTGATACCTGATTAATTAATGCTTTGATTTTTTTAAAGATAGTAATCACTTTTGGTTTTTGCTTAATTCAACAGTTTATAACCTGTAGTTGATGTTAAAGTGAAAATATCTGAAGTTTTATAGTTCTGCTATGTTTTTCTTGCATGTTATATGACTAGTGTAGTGTCTGTAACTTGTATTATACCATAGGATGAAAATGTTAGATAAAAAATAATGCATGCATGATCAAATAAAATTCAACTTGATTTGAGTAGGGGATACCTTAAACTTTAAAAATAACACCAAGGAAATGCTGTATCTACAATTTCATTTTTTTAGGTGAGTAAGACTACTATGAGCACGAGTACCGTGTTTTAGCCGAAAGCTCTGCGTAAAGTTACCACTTAAACCAATATAAAACCCTGGTAATTTTACAGGCTATTTAAAGTTGTAAACAAAAATTGTCTCAAGCACTGCATAAATTTACGAACTAATTTATGGCAAAAGGTAGCAATATTATAGTTTGAAATTCAAATAAACAACACTTTTAACAAAAATATATGATCTTTCGTGGTAGTGCGTAAATTTACGAACTAATTTATGGCACAAGCAGTGCGCAATTTTACATACTTATTTATTGCAAAGAAATTAGTTATATTGTACTTTGAATTTCAGAAATACTTAGATTTCTGACTAGCTTTCTACAGAAGCCAAGCCTTGCATAAATTTACGCACTTAAATGAACATCAAAATACCAGATACATGTAATTTTACAAACGATTCAAAGTAATAAACAAAAATTGTCCCAAGCACTGCGTAAATGGCAAAAGATAGCAATATTATAGTTTGAAATTCAAATCTAAAACACTTTTAACTAATATATATGATCTTTCTGCATAAGTCAAGCTCTTTGTAAATTTACACACTTAAATCAAAATATAAACCCTAGCAATTTCTCCAGTGGCAGTGCATAAATTTACGAACTAATTTATGGCAAAAGATAGCAATATAATACAACACTTTTAACTAAAATATATTATCTTTCTGCATAACAAACCAAATTGTCCAAGCACTTCTCTACAAGCTCTGTGTAAATTTACGCACTTTAATCAATCAATTCCCAAAACCCTAGCAAATTTACAGACTATTTAAAGTTGTAATAAACAAAAATTGTCTCAAGCACTGCATACATTTCTGAACTAATTTATGGCAAAAGATAGCAATATTATAGTTTGAAATTCAAATGTACAACACTTTTAACTAAAATATAAAATCTTTCTGCATAAGACAGGCTCTTCGTAAATGTACGCACTTCAATCAAAATCAAAATCCTGACAATTTCTCCAGTGGCAGTGAGCAATTTTACGAACTTATTTATTGTAAAGAGAGCAGTGAATTAACAAACTAATTGATGGCAAAAGATAGCAATATTATAGTTTGATATTCAAATATACATCACTTATAACAAATATATATGATCTTTCCGCATAATTCAAGGTCTTCGTACATGTACGCACTTAAATCAAAATAAAACCCTGGCAATTTCTCCAGTGGTAGCGCGTAATTTTACGAACTTATTTATTGTTAAGAGATCGGTTATATTGTATCATGAATATCAGAAATAAAACATATTTCTGACTAGCTGTCGGCATAAGCCAAGCCTTGTGAAAATTTTACACACTTTAATCAACATCAAATAACCAAATATTTTAACAAACTTCTCAAAATAATAAACACAATTTGTCCCAAGTACGATCAAAATCATGGGAAAACACAACAGAAGATTTGTACTTTGCATTTTACAAAAACAACATTTTTGTACTATCTTTTTACATAAGCCAAGCTCTGCGTAAATTTACGAACTTAAAATCTATCAAAATACCTGATATCTTTTCCAACTTTTCAAACAAACAAAATTGTCCAAAGAACTTTTCTACATAAGCCAAGCTCTGCGTAAATTTACGCACTATAATCATCAAAGAATACCTAATAATTTTACAAACTAAGTCGAATTAATTAAGAAAAAAATGTCCCAAGCTTATGCGATAATGTACGAGTACAGGGCAAGCCTTGTCTACAGTTTCTTATATCAACATATAATACCAGAGTTTTATTACGCACCTCAATAAACATCAAAATATCTGCTGTTTTTACCAACTATTCAGAAGAAATAAATAAAAACTGAAACGCTTTTACAAGAAATTCAATGAATTTAAAGGGGAATAACAAAAAAATAAGCTAGTTTTGGGAAGTAGTAGAAAACATACAGAATTTTACCCAAGTACACTTCTAATATTTGAAACATTTTAAAAAGGTCCATATTTCCTCATAATGAAATGATTTGAATACTCAATGCATATTCTACCGAAAAAATACATCATTTCGAAACTGTAGAATAAACCGGTATAAGGTCATGGAAATATGGACCAATACATTTCAAGTGGATAGTTTACTAACTTAAATTAATAAAGCAACGCATAAAATATTAACAATGTCGAGATAAACAAGAGCTACGCCTTGCGGGTGCAGACCGCTCATCTATTTTCTTTTTAAAGGTGAAGAGACTCTCAATTTCAATCACAAAGGAGGGAGGGGTGGAGTGAAGAGGGGTGTATAGTGTGAAGGTGTGGTCATTTATTACATTATCTTCCAAAAATGTAAAAAAAATGCAAAAAAATAAAAAATAAAAATTTCAGGGGGGGGGGATTCTTGGGTGCGATGGTTGGACGGTATTTCAAAAATAAAATAATAAAAATAAATATTTGTGTTTTTTAACCGTTTCAAAAAAAATAATTTGGGGATGGGGTGGGTGGTATAGTGTGAGGGTGTGGTGGTCATTTGTGAGATGATCTTAAAAAAATAGTGGGGACGATTCGAGGGGGGGGGGAGGGGGGAGGGCGTGTCGGATGGTTTGGGTGGAGTCTATTGTGGTATGTAAGGTAAGAGTTGTTTTGTCAAAGTATCAATCAAATCTAATCATAAATAAAGAAGTTATGACAATTTTAGCAAAATTTAATAATTTCACCTTGAGAGTCAAGGTCATTCAAAGGTCAAGGTAAAATTCAACTTGCCAGGTTCAGTAACCTCATGATAGCATGAAAGTATTTCAAGTGTGAAAGCAATAGCCTTGATACTTTAGAAGTAAAGTGGATCGAAACACAAAATTTAACCATATATTCAAAGTTACTAAGTAAACAAAGGGCCAAAATTCCGTAAAAATGACAACCAGAGTTATGCAACTTGTCCTTTTACTGTCCCCTTATGATAGTTTGCGAGCTTTCCAAGTATGAAAGCAATATCTATGATACTTTAGGGGTAAAGTTGACCAAAACACAAAACTTAACCAAATTTTCAATTTTCTAAGTATAAAGGGCCCATAATTCCGTCCAAATGCCAGTCATAACTTTGCCTGCACAGTCCCCTTATGATAGTTAATAAGTGTTGCAAGTATGAAAGCAATAGCTTTGATACTGTAGGAATAAAGTGGACCTAAACACAAAACTTAACCAAAATTTCAATTTTCTAATTATAAAAAGGGCACATAATTCTGTCAAAATGCCAGTCAGAGTTACATAACTTTGCCTGCACGGTCCCCTTATGATAGTTAGTAAGTGTTGCAAGTATGAAAGCAATAGCTTTGATACTTAAGGAATAAAATGGACCTAAACACAAAACTTAACCAAAATTTTCAATTTTCTAAGTATAAAAAGGGCACATAATTTTGTCAAAATGCAAGCCAGAGTTATCTAACTTTGCCTGCCCAGTCCTCTCATGATAGTTAGCAAGTGTATCAAGTTTGAATGCAATAGCATTGATACTTTCTGAGAAAAGTGGACCTAAACGCAAAACTTAACCGAACGCCGACGCCGACGCCAAGGTGATGACAATAGCTCATAATTTTTTTCAAAAAATAGATGAGCTAAACAAACAGCACTTGAATTAATCTTAACAATTAAACTTTTTCACAAAAATTCTCATAAAGTGATGATGAGAAATGTTTCATTTTCTGTTGGGTATTCAAGTTAAATTGGGGTCATTTTCATTTTATGTTCAGTTGTTATGTTCAGCTATGAACCCGACAAGAAATAGTGGATTTTGCTCTAAAGACCATGAACCAAAGGAATTCTCTTACATTCTATGTTCAAGTTATGTTTTAAGTTCACGACAATATAAACAGTTCACAATCATTAAAATGTAACAACAACAAATTAAGAACAGCATTTCTTATTATAACTCTTTTATAACCATCTACAATATTGATTTACATATTTTCTCTGCAGACACTCATAATGTGGTTCGCCCTGTCGCTATTTTTTGGAAGAAAATCCTTTGTCAATACACATTGCACAGGGAAAGACAGTGAAATAAACTTTTACATTGTTCAACTTATTTAAGACACTTGTATGCATAAATCGAACAAAGTGTGCTGTGTTTCACAAAAACCATACATGCATAAAATAATGGACGCACAGTAACATAAATGCAACCTGATTAATTCTTCACAAAGGTCCATAAAAAGATCAAATAGTGATTGGCATGATGCTACCAAAAATAAAATTAAACACATCCAAACGTGAATGCAATACATAAGTATTGTGAAGTAAATTAGAAAAAGTCTGCACAATTCCAACAATAGTGTCAGTATTTGAATTTAAAATTACTTTCCTTTTTCTGTATGAAGTATAGAAGTACACCACTTGGCTGGAGACAACATCTGAAACATTAAACAGCAAATAATAGTTATAATAATACAGTGACTCCAATCTCTAACAACATCATGCGCAAAATATAAGGCTTCAGAAAATTTCATAACTGTTTGGTAAATTTCTAATAAAACACAATATTGTTTGTTTGTTTTTTGTTCTTTTTTGAAGATTATTTTTATGTGGATCTACAGTTTTTCGAGTTCAATTTGAATATGAAATGTTTTATGAAGTGAAACATTACAAGATAAATAAGATATTTTTGGAGATGAGGAATAGAATTGTGTGTATGCATGTTATGATAAGAGGAGTCAAACACACACACTCACACGCGCACAAGACGCATACACGCTAAAACTGTTTTGTAGCATACATAGACACATCTTCTTATAATTTGCCATAATGGCTGTCTAAACTTTTGTTCTCGTGTTTTAAACGACCAAACAGGGGCAGCTTTAAATAAATACACAAGATTAAATAATGCTTTTTCTGTAACCGTTAAGGCAATCTAGCTTCCACTAGGGGGCTAAAATTAACGGGACTGTTCTTAGATATTAAGTTCAGCACACTTGCACATAAGAACACGGACACAAAAGCATACACACGCACACACACATGCACACGCATCCTTGTTTGTATAGGTACCATTCCGGGGACCATGACTTTAACGTGGTTTTTGAGGACATCATTATAACGCCGTCCTTTCTCTACTACAAAATCTATAAATACGCAGATATAGATAGGAAAGAAACATTTCTAGTCAAAAATATGATACACGCAGTAGTAACCACAGAAAACACTTCGAGGTCCTCTCTCACTTAGCTATATTTATGAGGACATCAAAGCGAGGACATCCTTCATTTGCATATATCACACACTGGGCAACTACATACAACACGAGGACCCTTATTTGCATATATCGCACACTGGACAACTACATGCAACATGAGGACCTTCATTTGCATATATCACACACTGGAAAAGTTCGGACAATTTAAGGACTTCCAACGCGAGGACCTTCATACATACAATGTGCAGACATACATATATTCGCAGACACCTGGATCAAAGTTTCCAATTAATTAATCGATATTATTTAAACAGTGTGCTTCATTTGTTACATCGCCATTGATGCTTGACATCAGCTCATAATCGAGCTTTAAAATAATATTGCTAACATCAGTCTTTTACCTCCAGGTTTCCATGGGTTCAACCATTCTTATCCCGAAAGAAATCAAACTTGTTGCTGTAAGCGAATCCCAATATCAGTAATAGTGTCAATACATGCGTAAATCTGCATGTCATAGTTCTAAGACAATAATGAGCAGAAGTGGTGTGTACCATAAATAGATATTCAAAACACACTTTTATAGGTCGTTAGAAATATTCAGGTTCGCTCACAACTGTTGACATATTGGAATTCATAATCCACCTCCTTTATGCCTCAGTCACAAATTATCCGGTCGCCGGCCGATGTGTCCGATCTCCATGCATCGGGAAGACTGGACACGTCGGAGCCGTCCGCCGTCCGATGAGTGACAAAGTTAAAAACCTCAGTCACAAATAGACACCGATCACCGTCCGATTAGCGGCCGACGTTTTTTTCCGCTCATCGGGCTGGCGCCGAATTTATATTTTTTATAAACAACTGGTAGCAAGATGAGTTGCAGATACTTGGACTCTTTTGACCAGTTAATTCTTTTCAGCTCAATTCATCAGTGAAAAATGCCCATAATATCACTTTAAAGAACACACTGATAATGATGTCGTCAGAGATGCGAAACTAACGACCGCGTTGTAGAACATCGGGCCAAGACTCACCCATGGAAACCATTCGGCAAACCTATTTTGCTTTTTGAGTTAAAACTCGAAACACCTGCATTAGATATGAGTTGCAAAATGTGCGTAAAGCGTCGTCCCAGATTAGCGTGTGCATTAAGCCATGTTTCCTATCATGCGACCCTCGTATATCTATATATCAGCTGTCAAGAAATCCTTATCAGTAAGTACTGCATCAGCACAATTCATTTGAAATACAAAATGAGCCTCGCTCTGGGAAAACACATGTGCATGTCCTTTCAGCGCAGTGGTTGGTATACACGCTTCTCACCAAGGCGATCCGGCTTCAATCCCAGACTCAGTTGTTGGCATGATGCGAGTGATTTAGTTTCTTAACTATATTGTAAACGTTTGTTTTATAATGCAGAACTGTACGATAGAATAAAGAACATGATATTGAAGCGATAGATGCGGAATGTTATGTCCGTAACATTTAAAACATAAATCAATTATTTATTTATTAAAAAAAAAAAAACGTTGAAATAAAATAAACAGATGTTTAATGTTAAATGTCTATGACCACGCTGATCACGAATTCGTTGGAATTTTTAAGATATCTACAGCCGTTCAAAAGTTATCAATTTTTAAAAAATAAATAAAAAAATACATATGTATCATATAATGAAAAAAATAAATATTTTTTTTTGTTTTCAATAAAACATAAACAGTTTATAGTGTTGTTTAAAAGTTTGAAAAAGAAATTGAAAAAAAAATAAAATAAAAAAGTTATAATCAAAAAATGTTTTGCATTAAGCACCCTTTTCTCATGCAGTCCTATTTACCTGCACAAATGAAATACGCTCGCTCGCTAGCTCGTTCGCTCCATCGAAATCAAACAATAAGATAGTGAAATCTCTATGAATTTTTGTCGCTGAATCCGAATCCGGTGTTAATTTTTCGATATCTCGACTCGTTAAAGAATTATTGAGTTTAAATTGTGCATTTCGATAAGAATGCAGCACCCTTTTAATAGAAGCGCAAAACCCAGTACACCTTACATTCCAGGGAAATAAAACAATAAGATGGTCCAATCTATGTGATTTTGTCTTCCTGAATCCGATTCCGGTGCTACTTTTCCGATATCTGGACCCCTTAAAGAATTATTGATGTTTGACTGATTGGTGGTTAACCATTATATTTAAGCATTTGTTGTATTTTGAACTCCGGAAAATAATACATTTCATTACATCTAATCGCTGCATTAAAGATTTGAGAGTTATTTATCTCACTAACACGGACGATCATGTTAATAAATGAATGGATGAATAGATAAACAAGACAATGTGAATATAAACAATTGTTAAAGTGATAGTATGGGCATTTTTTCACTGTTGAATTGAGCTGAAAAGAATTAACAGGTCAAAAGAATTAGTTAAAATGTGGTAACTGACCCATTATCTACAACTCATCTTGCTACCAGTTGTTTATAAAAAATATGTATTATTTTCTATATTTTACATGACTCACCCAGTCCTCTAAGCCGAAACGATCCGTAAAACAAAATTGTGTCTTACTGTCGTATGAACGAATCTGCATGAAAACTACATTTAGACTCACATCGTTCATCGAATCATTTCTGTCGTCAGTTGTCAAAACGAAAGTACGGTTGACATTCAAATGGATTATTTTGCTCTTTCCAGCATATTGTTTTAGTATGTTGATGCTGCATTAACAAATATAAGTGTATATGAAGTGAAAACACCAGAAATAAACACAACGGTTGCGATAGACGCCTTCATACTGTTAGATGCCCATAATATCACTTTAAGCTTCCAATACAAAGCACAGGGAGAACCCAGGGACGCATTTCCAGAAGTTTCGATACGTTCATTATTATGCCTTAATGGTGAAGAATACATTTTAAATAGATGCATATCAATCACTCATTTAGTCAGTCACTCACTCACTCACTCCTTCACTCAGTCAGTCACTCAATCACAAACTCACTCACTCAGTCATTTAGTTTTGCGGATGAAGATTTTGGTTTTAATTATCGGATACAGTTAGTCACGAGTTCGATTCAAACTGAGGGTTGTTTAGATCTCCATCAATGACTAATAATTAATTTGGTATTTAAAAAAAAAAAGTGAAATTAAAAAATAAGTCTATTTGAGACTTGACCGGGAAAGGAACAAGATAAAATGAACCAGGTTTTCTATACTAAGGGACAAGATAGAGACATATAGTTACTGAAAGCCATGGACAGTTAATACGCACCCCACTTACCATTCAGCCAAAAAGTAAACTTTCATCATTAACCCTTTGCATGCTGGGAAATTTGTCGTCTGCATAAATGTCGTCTGCTGAATTTCTAAAATTAGCATTTTCTTCGATTTTTTTCAAAGAATACAATCAGAATAGCAAACAGTTTGTATCCTGATGAGACGCCACATTATGTGGCGTCTCATCTGGATCCAAACTGTTTGCAAAGGCCTTCAAAATTCGGTTCCAGCACTGAAAGAGTTAAAAAAGATGAAAATATTATATGGAAAAAAGGAGGTTATTACACACGCTTTTTTCCCATCGTTGTAAAGCAGCCAATGACTGGTTCTATTCAGGAAACAGACTCAAGAGCATGTAATTTTACACGAGAACTGGCAATATAAAAAATAAGATGCGCTCTGGAAAAACAGGGCTTAATGCATGTACGTAGTGTTATCCCAGTTAGCCTTTGCAGTCCCCAGTAGGGACAGCACTTGACGTGTTTTCATAGAATTTCTTGTTTCAAGGAAGTCACTGGTTTTAGCATAAATCCAGTTTAGGCTGAAAGTGTCTTCCCTGATTAACCTATGCAGACTGCACAGGCTATTCTAGGGCAACATTAAACGAACATGATAATTGAAACATGCTTTCCCAGAGTGAGCTAAAATGTATATTGTAAGATAAAACATACACAAATATCATCATTTTATACATTTATTTAACATAACACACAAAGTGTCAAAATAAGGGAGAACATTTTAAATGTTTGAAATGAAGCAATAATAAATACAATGCAAGACAAATAGCATATCTATCCTGAACAAATATTTTACCATAAAAGCATGGTAAACTCAATCAAGACTCGTGTAAAGGAGATACTATATTGGCTATTATTTTATATACTAATTCACTCTTACCTAAAATATTTTAACTCGCATAAATACTCAAAATCAACGAAAATCAACGACTGACAACGTGTTATAGCGACTGACAGCGCCTTATACTGGTTCATAATTCATTTACAAGTTGTGATGATCTGCCAACTGCACATTAGGAGGGATTGGACAACATTTTTTTAGATAAGCCATGCCACTTTCATTTTTAGTCGCTAACTCAATTGCATCTACCACAACCACAATTAACAGTTTAAAACCTATATTACAAAAAATGTGTTTCATTGTGTAAAACAGGTCAGCACTTTGCCAAGCTATTTAAACAGATTAGGTTATTTTTCTATTTAGGTACATTTGTATGTTGATCCGTATATTGTTTAAAGATGCTGGACCGGTAAGTCAATACGAATCTTTCAGAATAAGAAATAACACTATATATCAAATCAATAATATAATATAACAATGCAATAAGATTGATCACTAATTTCAACATGTAAACGTTGTATTTTTGCTGTCAATGTGTATTATCAAAACATTTCTTGAATTTCAACATTCTAGGAAAAAAAACACTAAGCCAGTAGAAGGATTCCAACTGAAGACATCCAGATCTGCAGGCGAGTACTCTTCCACTGCACCATGGAGGACTAGTTGTTACACGCTATTAAGATACAGAATGTATACTACGCACAAAAACAAACATAATGTAAACAAACAGGAGATTAAAGCTGGCAGCTTTTTATCAACAATGTTAATTTTCTTTTTTTTAAAGCACCTTGAGGTTTTCATTTTGGCTTTATACATATTTAGGTATTGCAAAGCATTGCAAAAGCATTAATTAAAATTACACATATTAGTATTCTTTGAGGTAGCTATGTGTATGGTTTCTTTCTGTACATTCACTAGTTTGATACTGGATTTTCCTATTTCAACCTGTTCTTTGTCTCCATCTCCTTGTATGACATTTAAACTTTCCTCAACGTATATGTTCACTGTGTCTCGTTCTGGATATACTGTGCCTTTACAATCACTGTCACTTTCCTCTGATGAGATGTAATCGGCATGATTATCATAATCATATGAATCTTCTACAAAGTCATCGGTTTCTATTTGTTGCTCTTCAGCATTCCTACAAAATATAAACAATAAAATTGTAATGTTTATGATACAAACTCTACCAATATTCTGACAAAAGCCTTTATATCAGTATTATATAAATACTGGTATAATGACACCTGTCTGCTTTTTTATATTTAAATATGTATGTGCATTTGTGTGTGAATTTCTTAATAACTTATCTTTTGAGGACTTCAGCAATGTATCTCTATCTACACACTGAAACCAATGTGAGGACTTGAACTATTAATCTCTTTTTACATATGTCAAGAAAAGTCAACCTTATTGAGGAACAATATATGTTCATAAAACACAGTTAACATGTTTAATGTGTTACATGGAACCTACACATAATTTGATGATTGTAGGTGGCAGTGTAAGTGTTTTGTGCAATAGCAAATATGATGTGCCATTATGAAACTTTCGAACATTTTCGGAACCATGGTAAAATATAAACAAGAGCACCGCATAACGGGTGCCACGCTCGGCTGTGAAAGCTTGTCAGATTTTTTTTTTTTTTAGAGGTCACAGTGACCTTGACCTTTGACCTAGTGACCCAAAATGGGTGTGGCATGTAGTACTCATCAAGGTGCATCTACAAATGAAGTTTCAAAGTTGTAGGTGGAAGCACTTTGATTTTAGAGCCAATGTAAAGGTTTTAGCACGAAGCCGGCGGACGACGAGCAGGCTATGACAATACCTCGGGTTTTCTCTGAAAACAGCCTCGCTAAAAATCAATGAACATACAATTTGTTGTGCGCATCCTCGCCTACAGTCTTTATTAGGGTACTGATAGTGGTCATGGAAAGAGAAGACAGGCTCTCAGTGTAATTGGCAGGACACAGTTTGTGTATGTTTGATCTTTGAATTCTTATTGTAACCATAACCTTTAACATAGGGCATAGCTCTTGCACGCAACACACCGTCTGATGTGGGGTTATATGTATGTACAGTTATTCCAGATTTGGATACTAAACCTTGAAGTTATGTCATGGACACAATTAAATTATTATTGATTTCTGAACCCTTATTGTGACCTAGACCTTAAACACACTGGTCGGCACATCGTCTGTGATGGGTAATATGTTTGTCAGGTTATGTTTGATTTGGAGCATTAATTATGAAGTTATGGTCCGGACTCAATTTGTGTATGTTTGACCTTTAACATAGGGACATGGCTTTGGATGCAACAGGTAGGTTATTACTGACTAAAGTAATCCTACCTCTTTACTCTAGCTGACTCTTTCATCTGTTTGACTGCTTGCACTTTGTTCCTTTCAGTCTTCATCATCAAACTTTCGTAATCTTTTTGTTGGAACCTGAAAAAATTTTTTTTTTAGCTTTGTTTATCACAATTATCCTATTGAAATGCAGGAGTGTAACAAGTTTTTTCTGTTGTATGTTTGGAAAGTAAGATGCTAGACCATTATGCAGGCTAAATGAGCGGCAAGTTCAAACAAATTTACATGTGAATGCTATGTTCATGAAATTTCAATTTCTCTACGTTTCATTAATCCTGTGTGATAACACGGTGAATTTATCACTTACTGCACTGCTCATAATTTATGTGACTGAATATTAGATTTGAAAGAAGCCATGAACAAGAATGCCATTCAGAAACCTTTGTCAGAACTAGAGGTTTGTCACAGGAGTGACATAAAAACCCACCTCACCAGGACACAGGATCATATTAATCCTCAGAAAGACAAGTATCTTATTTGCAAATAAACAAATACTTAATAAAACAGTTTTTAAATCATGTAAGAAAATCATATGAGATGGTTTGTCATGTGACATTTACCTATGACTTTAACCTTTAGCTGGCATAGCTAAAGCATGGGTTCTGCGCATAGCCTTGTTGAGGTCAATATTTGTTTCAAGATTGAAGAAAATCCTTCACAAAGTATATGATTTATAGATTGGACACAAAATTGGCTCAAGTTTTAAGAAAATCATTTAAGGAATATAAGATTTATTGAGTATTGCAGTCGAGACGGACTGACAGACATCTGTCATATGACCTTAAACTATGACCTTGACCTTTAGCTGGTAAAACTACTGTATTTGCTCTGCACAAAAACCTTGCTGGTATATTCATTTAAGCCAAGTTTTTAGAAAATCATTAAAGGGTAATAGAAGTTATAAAGCAGACACTCAATATTGGCTGTCTGACATTTGACCTTCAATAGTGACTTTGTCTAGCCTACACAATGGTGGCAAACAGTTTGCACATCACCATGTTGAGATGGACATTTTGGCAAATTTTGATGAAAATCCTTCAAGGGAGACCAACGAAAAGGACTGAATGATTCAAGTATTATATACAAAAGCCCTCTCCCAAAGGGTAGCTAGGTAGGGGTATACTAACACTGCAAGTATGTAAGAGCTGTTCACAAAAGACTTCAGGACACTAATTCATGTCAGACAACCTTCATCATAAGCCAGGAAATGATACAGGAACTGGTTATGTCAAGCTCTCCCCCTAATGACTGAACTACATCCTCAGCATCATCTGCCAAGTACAAAACAGCTTTCATCAGTCATGTTACACATCACGATAAGCAAAATACACAGAATTCAAAAATCATTTCCAGGCTAAAAAACAAATTTCCATGAATACAGACCCTGCTATAAAGTGGATACATCTATTGCCCTTACCTTACAATAGAACTAAAATAATACAAACTCAATACTTCAGAAAGATACCATGTTCCATAAAAAATGTACAGCTACTTAGCTGGTTTTTAGTCAGGAGCCAAAACTAAATTTACAGAGAATGTTTTGCAAATCAGTATGTGCTTAGAAGCCTTAGCTACGCTTAGAACCGTAACTACTATGCTAGGAATGATTACGCTGCCTGTCTGCACTGCAGACGACGAATGGTTAGGAGCGTCTGCTCTACTCCTGCAGTGAGTGTATTTACCAGCTTGCAAGAGGACATTGACCAGTCTAGTGTTTATCATTGAAATCTGTACATATTGGCTGCTTTCAGGGAAACGGGGCTTAATGCATGTCAAATAAGATTAGCCTGTGCACACTGATTAGCCTGTGCAATGCACACATGCTTATCAAGGACGACAACAACAAACAACTTCAGTGCCTTCAGCGCTTTGATTTTCTCAATGCCACTAGTAAAATCTTTTCACTTAGATGAGCAGACGTCATCAAATGCTGGGTCTGAAAGCTTTCTTTAAACATGTGTATATATAAGGTTACAACTATAGGCAATTTCCTGATGTGGTATAGTACCTGTCTACAAAGTATGGAAGTGCTAGATGCAAAACAACTTAAGTTATTTACAGCCTTTTTAAAGGCCTCACCAGTCACACAGAATCTACTTGGATTTCCTTCACCGGCAAACAACTTTCAAACAACTGGATGAAATACTTCACTACTTAGATATGTTTTGGTAGTAAATTACCTCTCACACTATCTTTTGTTTTAACTTGGCATAATGTCTGGGATCAAAGACTGAAACTTCAGTTTGTCTATAAACAGTTCAGCATAAAACTGACCGTTACAATGACAATTTCTTACAAAATGTATATATCAATTTTGGAGTGCTTAGCCATTAAAGCCACTTTGACTGTTAACCAAAAGTGGTAAAGTCTTCAGAAGTTGATCAGGAGGTTTTAGGCTCAAGCTGGACCGCTTTATAATGCCATTGTTTTCTTTGAGCAAGAAAATTCTTTCACATTGCTCAGTGGACAGTATTGAAAATAAGTTTCTAAAACTTAACTACCGGTTCTGCTTATAATCAGCAGCAAGACAATATGTTAATATCCAAACCCTTTCATTCTTTTTTCGGAAATATGGCGAATGATTTAATAACCGCAAGTACATATTGAAAATGTCATTTTTTGATGAAATTGGTGTGTTAGAGCAATTAGACCCATACTTGTCCAAACAAGTGCGGTTTTAGTTAAATAAATGCATACATTTTGCCAAACAAATATCCCTTTGTGCATGGGAAAAAACTCCTGCATCACAAGAAAGCTAGAAATGCTCACAACTTCCATTAACAAATATGTGTATTTGGTGAAGTTAAAAAGAAAATAATTATATCATGAAATAAAAAAAATAAATTAAATTTGAAGTCCTCACATTCACAATATATGGAATTATGTGTTGAGTCCTCATTTTGTTAGTAACTACATGTATATTTGATAAAGAAATTAAGCAAAAAAATGACAGAACATGTTAAGCAAGAAATGTATTTGAAGTCCTCACATGCACAATACAAGGAAGTGTGTGTTGAGTCCTTATTTTGTTAGTAACTATTGCTTATAACAATTTGCTAAACTGAATATAACAAGGGCTGTTTGTAAAACATGCATGCCCCCCATATGGGCTGTCAGTTGTAGTGGCAGCCATTGGGTGAATTTTTTTTTTACTGTGACATTGACCTTTGACCTAGTGACCTGAAAATCAATATGGGTCATCTGCCAGTCATGATCAATGTACCTATGAAGTTTCATGATCCTAGGCCTAATTATTCTTGAGTTATCATCAGGAAACCATTTTACTGTTTCGAGTCACTGTGAACTTGATCTTTAACCTAGTGACCTGAAAATTAATAGGGGTCATCTGCCAGTATGATCAATGTACCTATGAAGTTTCATGATCCTTGCCGTAAGCATTCTTGAGTTATCCGGAAACCATTTTACTATTTCGAGTCACTGTGACCTTGACCTTTGACCTAGTGACCTGAATATCAATAGGGGTCATCTGCCAGTCATTATCAATTTAACTATGTAGTTTCATGATCCTAGGCGTAAGCATTCTTGAGTTATCATCTGGAAACCATTTTACTGCTTCGAGTCATTGTGACCTTGACCTTTGACCTAGTGACCTGAAAATCAATAGGGGTCATTTGCCAGTCATGGTCAATGTACCTATGAAGTTTCATGATCCTAGGCATAAGCATTCTTGAGTTATCATCCGAAAACAATTTTACTCTTTCGAGTCACTGTGACCTTGACCTTTGACCTTGTGACCTGAAAATAGGGGTCATCTGCCGGTCATGATCCATGTACCTATAAAGTTTCATGATCCTAGGCCTAAGGGTTCTTGAGTTATCATCCGGAAACCATCTGGTGGACGGACCGACCGACAGACAGACGGACCAACCGACATGTGCAAAACAATATACCCCCTCTTCTTCAAAGGGGGGCATAATAACTAATGTCTTCTGGTGCATCTGGGGCATCACCAGCCTTTGTCATAACTTCCATGTCCACTATGAAGTTGAACAAGAGCACCGCATAACGGGCGCCAACGCTCGGCTGCGGGTGCATTTTTGAATACATGAAAGCTTGTCAGAATTTTATTTTAGAGGTCGCAGTGACCTTGACCTTTGACCTAGTGACCCAAAAATGAATTTGACGTGTAGAACTCATCAAGGTGCAGCTACATATGAAGTTTCAAAGTTGTAGGGGGAAGCACTTTGATTTTAGAGCCAATGTTCAAAAGGTTAACAAAATGCTAAAGTTTTAGCACGAAGCGGACAGCGGACGACACGACATGACGACGGACACGACGAGCTGGCTATGACAATAGCTCGGGTTTACTCCGAAAACAGCCAAGCTAACAAGAATGATTGCCTATGAGAACCAGAGATTTTGTGTCAGCAAATACCTTACCCGGTAGTATGTTTTGTTGTTTGTGAGCATGTCAGAATGTTGCTAGAACTCTAGTTGTGCAGAGTTCTGGGCCACCGTTACCATCATGTCTTCTAATGAGAATCATTGGCATCATCTCCTGCATGACAGAATCGAAAGCCATATAAAATCACAACATCAATCTACATAACTATCCATCTTATGATTGTAATTAGGAAATGATTAATACGACATGCTTGCCAAGAATTGTATGTCAAGTCTGGACTAAATGTATTTTAACCCTTACAATGCGGGAACCGAATTTTTAAGGCCTTTGCAAACAGTTTGGATCCAGATGAGATGCCACAGAACGTGGCGTCTCATCTGGATCCAAACTGTTTGCTATTCTGATAGTATTCTTTGAAAAAAAAATGAAGAAAATGCTAATTTTATAAATTCAGCAGACGACATTTTAGCAGACAACAATTTTCCCAGCATGCAAGGGGTTAATAAAATAAGTTTTGAGTTTGATTGATAAGAGTTTTCTGGGGTTATTTATTATTTTCAAAAAACATAATTGTAGGGCAGGTCATCATTTTGATAAAATATATTGTGCATTGAGTCCTCACTTTTATGATTAAGCAATTGTATGTCAAGTCCTCACTTGGATTATAAAATAAGTTTTGTGCAAAGTCCTCATTTTGATTGCTTCGATTTTTTATTGAAAACGTTCTTATTTTGAAAAAATTAATTGCAGGGAAAGTCATCGTTTGGATAAAATGAAGTGTGCATCAAGTCCTTACTTTTATGATAAATCAAATGTATGTAAAGTCCTCACTTTTATAACAAGAGCACTGCATAACGGGTGCCAACGCTCGGCTGTGGGTGCATTTTTGAATAAATGAAAGATTGTCAGATTTTTTTATATTTTTTTTTAGAGGTCAAAGTAACCTTGACCTAGTGACCCAAATATGGGTGTGGCGTGTAGAACTCATCAAGGTGCAGCTACATATGAAGTTTCAAAGTTGTAGGTGGCAGCTGTTTGATTTTAGAGCCAATGTTCAAAACCTTTATTATTAAGGTTTTAGCATGACGCGGACGACACGACACGAAAAGCTGGCTATGACAATACCTCAGGTTTTCTCCGAAAACAGCCGAGCTAAAATTCTCAAATTGACATCTTGATATCATAAAGAAAATTGCATTAAGTTTTATTGTTGAATGTTTGCAAGTGCATACAGAAGATTTTCAGACCAGTTTATGTGTGCGACCATACTTACAGAATTGATGAAACAAAAATACCAAACTTTATTAGGAGTTTTTTTGGTATACAAATTTGTAACTTACCCTAGGCTCATAAAAAACAAGTCTATAAGTCCGTCTCTGGGAAAACCTGGCTTAATGCATGCGTCCCAGATCAGTCTATGCAGTCTGCACAGGCTAATTTGGGATGATAATTTGTCTCTTTTCAACAAAAATCCAGTCTAGGCAGAAAATGTTGTCCCTGATAAGCCTATGAGGACTGCTTATTTAAAAATAAAAGAACAATTTAACCTAATGAACTCCCAGGAAGACAGACAGCCCAAATTATTTCAGTACTGTAATTCTTAAATGGAGTGGGGTTTAATAAGCATTTCCAAATGTCTCGCACTCTAGAAAAATGGGGCTTAATGCATGTGCGTTGAATGTTGCCCCCAGATTAGCCTATACAGTCTGCATAGACTAATCCAAACCTACACTTTCTGGCTGAACTGGATTTTTGTTAAGAAAATACCTCATTTAAACTCAAAATTCAATAAAAAAGAAAAACGTTATTGCCGATTAGCCTGTGCTTAGGCTAATATGGGACGACACTTTACACACCTGCATTATGGCCACACGTACCCCGAGTATCTGAGGGTTGGGACAGACAGCTGAGCGGTCGAGCCAGTCAGATGCAGGGCAGAGAGTCTGCAAGGAGCATGTGGGGCTTGCACCCACACACCAGCCACACTCGTATTCCGGGTCCATACTAAGGCACTGACCGCAGTTGGTTACCATGGTACCACACTTGTAGATGCGGACTAGAAATGGAATAAAAAGTTTAATACCACATTTTAGATAAGGAAACAGTATGTTTTGTTTTGTTACTTTTTTCAAGGCCATCATATCATATAGAGAAGAGTAATATCCAGATGTAGAATTGAAATAACCTGTAATAAAAGTTGTTATTCCTAAAGGCTTGCATAATTAGCATTAAATTAATTTCATCTGATCATATCTAGGCCGTAAGACAAGGTTATCGCAGAATAATAACAATAACCCTTGATTGTAGTAAAACAAAAACAAATAAGCTGTCATTAAAATATTAAATGATGTTATACCCAGTCACATGTCTCTGTTTTATAAACTCGAAAAGGTATCAAACCTCAAGGCTACTTCACCTGTGATATTTTGTGGATTATCCAATGGGACGCTGTTCTTCCCACTCGTCACGGTGAACTGAGCGGTTACTATGGGCAAAGTGACGTCAGAAAACTCAAACTGGAGAGCCTCACACTCGAGGTTGGAGGACGTGATTTTCCATGTGGAGTACTTCACTTCCCAGCTGTACGTGAACAGGCAGAGGACATTGTCCATCTGGTCTGGCTGCAAGAAAGCAGGTGAGATTGCACACCAAAATTTGACAAAGAATCTGAAATGAGACTCAAGAATGTTGCTCAAAGTGTGAAATGAGTCTGAACTTTGAAATGTGGATCAAAGTGTGAAATGAGACTGGAAAATGTGGTTCAAAGTGTGAAATGAGAGTGTAAAATGTGGCTCAAAGTGTGAAATGAGACTCCAAAAAGTGGCAATCTGTAAAATGAGGCTTTAAAATAAGGCACAAATTTGAAATGCAACTTTTGCATAAGGCACAAAGTAAGAAATGGGACTTTAAAATGTGGCACAAAGTGTGAAATGAGGTTTGAAAATGTGGCAAAAACAAGTGGAATGAGACTAACATGTGGCTTAAAGTGTGAAATGAGACTTTAAAATTTTGCTCTTTTTTAAAATAAACTTTCAGATGAAGAACAAAGTTTCGACATATTTTAGACATTGTTCCATAAAACAAGGTATTGCACATAATCTTTGCTATATCTTTGTTTGTATTGAAATGTTTGCTTGTTTTTTTTATTGATTTAGTTATATGATGCCTGTCAGTACATCTACTTAAATTTCCTGTGAAGTATTAGCCAACATCAGCAATAAACCAGTAAAATGCATGATTACTAGTCTTGAACAAACAAATATTTATTTCAATCCATGAAGATTTTACAAACCTGAATGTCCGCCACACGTACACTGATGCTCTTATTCTGGCCGGAATGTACAACCACGTCAGTGTCAAAGGAGGTAGTCTCCAATTGTGGACACTTGACAGGGGATTGAACTGCAGCTGTAGTCTATAACAAACACTCACTGGTAAAATGGAATGTCACATGTGCTTAACTAAAGTGCTCTTTGCTGATAGCTTCAACTATGTTCTGTAAGCCAACCATCTAAAAGGTGAATAACCTTTTTCGCTTTATTTTAATTGTATTCAACTACACTCCTAAAATGCAGGCGTTCCATCACTCATTTATCACACGCACAATCTTCTTTCCGTTTATTGCTCAGTCATTGAAAGCCATAAGTATCTCAATGCTGTGGCCATGTGATTAACAAAACTATAATACAATATGATTTCATGCAGCTCCTGTCAGATTATATAAATTTCTACTGCTTTGCATGCCATAAGATTATTTGTTTGATCTACTTTGATCAACATTTCTTTTGGCAACTTACCAGTACATACTGGGCGTAATGTTCTGCATTAAATATGACAGACAAAATATCTTGTTTCACACCCTATCAATCTAAATTTCTACAAATTTATAATTCAGATAGCCCGACAAAGCCAGGTCCATATGCTCCAATCTTTAATAGAGAGGCTTTAAAGTATATTTCTGATTTTGGCATGAGAGTCTCTCTAAATTACCTGATCCGAGCAGGCTGGTGCTGCATCACTGACACGCAGTCCCCGCAACATGGCACCACTTGCAGCCAAACGTACTCTCTGTGCAGCTCGTGCAACTTTAAGTCCAAAAGCAGATCTCTATGACAAGCAGGAAACCAGAATGTGTCAGATAAGGATTGTATAGAAAATTGTGAGCTAATATTATTAGTTAAGCCTTTTCCTATCAGAAGCAAAGTGAAAATGTGCAAACAGCAAACAGCATAAAACCAGAACAGCCTGCAAGCAACTTGCATTCTGTTCAGGTTTTATGCTGTTTGTTGCTAATCAGTATCTAAGGTTTGGAGTCGAAGCCTTAAAAACTTGAATCTATTAAGAAAGGTCTAAAATTCAAATTAACTTTTTAAGCGACTTCAAATACGTGAAAATACGTATCTAAGTGGTAAAGGGTAAAACAGCTTCTTACTGTCAGACCCTGAACAGCATGACATGGGGTCAGATAATCAACAATGGAAAACAGATGAGCTCAAGCCCATTATGAATTTACATCATTTTATCTCACAGTGCAGGATGAGTAAGTAGCAATGTGACAAATACTTTCTTGAGTACCGTTCTTTTTACAGTATCAGCTTAATAGAAGGAGAACAAGAGCACCGCATAATGGGTGCCAACCCTCGGCTGCGAAAGCTTGTCAGAATTTTTTTTGGCTTTTTTAGAGGTCAAGTAACCTTGACCTTTGACCTAGTGACCCAAAATTGGGTGTGGCGTGTAGAACTCATCAAGGTGCATCTACATATGAAGTTTCAAAGTTGTAGGTGGAAGCACTTTGATTTTAGAGATATTAAGGTTTTAGCACGACGCCTATGGCGGACGGCGGACGGCGGACAACACGACGAGCTGGAAATGACAATACCTCGGGTTATCTCCGAAAACAGCCGAGCTAATAAAATGAGTAGTCTTATTTTGATCAAACAAATTGTGTATCAAGTCCTCACTTTTATGGTAATTCAATTGTATGTCAAGTCCTCAATATGATAATAAGATAAGCTTTGTGTAATTAAGTCCTCATTTTGGTTGATAAGGTTTTTGAGAAAATTCTCATTTAAAAAAAAATTATATTGCAGGACAAGTCTTCATTTTCTTCACTGTCATGCATAGACAGTGCTCATTTTGATTGCTAAGAATTTTTTGATAAAGTTCTTATTTTGAAAATAGTAATTGTATGGAAAGTCTTATTTGATCAAATCAATTGTGTATCAAGTCCTCAATTTTATGGTACATCAATTGTATGTCAAGACCTCACTTTTATAATACATGTAAAATAAGCTTTGTGTAAAGTCCACATTTTGATTGGTAAGTTGTTGAGAAAACTCTTATTAAAAAGAAATGCAGGACAAATCTTCATTTTCATCAAATTCATGCATGGCACTTTTCTAAACACTATGTCTCCCCCATATATTTGACATTTGACCTTGAAGGATGACCTTGACCTTTCACCACTCAAAATATGCAACTCCTTTAGATACACATGCATGCCAAATATCAAGTTGCTATCTTCAATATTGCAAAAATTATTGCAAAACTTAAGCAAAAATTAGGCCACAATAAAAATATTGTTGGTTTGCCCTTTACCGACCCTAAATTTTACAGGTGGGTAGGTAGGTAGGAAAATTATTTTATTTTATTTGAGAAATTATATTTTTAATACACTAATAGTCTATGAATATTTAAAACACTGTTATTAAAGCTCGATTGGTCATTGTCGGCTCGGGTACTACTTACATGTACCCCGGGTACTCTTTAGTATACTTACATGTTTAGTTTTAGTTTAAACCTATTTATTTTAGCTCGATTGCATCGAAAGCCTGAGGCTTATATAAACGCTCTCGAGTACATACTTACATGTACCCCGGGTACGGTTAATATACTTAATATTTAAGTCGATATTAGACTGTACCCGAGTAGTATTTCCTCCCCAAATCCGATGTTGTAAAACACGCTTTCGATTAGCTTAAACAAACTTCTCTTTAAAAAATCTGCATCAACATGCTTTTTGAGTATGAGTTTCGATAATATAGAAAGCCATTTTACAGAAAATTGATATAAATGTCAATATAATTAAAATTAAAAAAAAAAAATAGCCGACAACGACCGATTTAGCGTGAAATTTCCCGGGTACGATTAAGTATATTTATCGTACCCGGGGTACATGTAAGTATACTTAAGAGTACCCGGGGTACATGTAAGTAGTACCCGAGCCAACAATGACCAATCGAGCGTTATTAAAGCACTGTTGCAGTGTACGATGCCCTATGTAGCTTTACATTATCTTGTTTGCTGTTTCTTGCATATATCAATATCAAATGCATGCTTGTGTGTTATAACATCAAATACGTGTTCATTATAATATGATGTTAATTGCTCAAATGCATTTGTCATTATTTAACTGCCAGACAGCTTTTGTTTTTAACTTCAACCCTTCCCTTCAATTGGGCTTAATTAGCATGCAACAAGCATTGAAGGAGTGTAGAAAGACAGCCCAAAGCCTTTAATGGAAAAAATCAGACATTGCGAAAGACCGTCACATTTAACAGGCCAGACTTGCCTACCAGGAGAAACAATTCACAGGCCAGTTGAAATTTTTACAGGCCTCAATTGAAAGTGTTTGACCGGTTAGTGCATAGTCTCGGCATGGCAAAGTAAATTCACGGAAAGGCAAACTGAACATAAGCATTAGTTCTTCTTGAATGCTCTGAGCTTTAATGAGTACATTCGTACAGCTCATAAGGTCAATAGCTGGGAGTTGTATTATTGCAACTAACATTAGCATGAAAACTTGATTTGGGGAAATAAATTAAGCGTGTTAGTTTCAGTTTGTGGATATATTAACGCTTGAAACATATATACGTGAGTGTTGTCGATGCATTTAGCTAAGAGACATTAATATATTAAATAAGTTTACCTTTAAATATCCATTTCACTAACATGCCATTACAGTAAACTGCTAGAGTGGCAAGCATAATAAAGCAGAATATGCACATGAATCTGATTAAACACAGATCCACTTGCATATAAATCTAATCATGTTTGTCTTTTATTTTGCATTTTCGAACAATAATCCTGTAACTGTTAGATGTATTTTTCTATGGGAGTAGACTGCATTTCAATTTTCAAACACTTGTTCTGTGACATTCAGTTCATACATTTTCAAAAAAAGAGTTTTATTTGTATCTAAAATGTATGCTTCATCGTAGAATGACACTTTCTTTTCATTAATCCATACTAATTATAGGATGTCCATCGTAAATTCGATAGTTAGTATTCAATAAGACTACTTTCGCGAACCAATAGTTAAGTATGATGTCGTTTGGCCATTTCACGGGGGTCTCACTAAAACGCTTACGGAATTTGCATACAATATAGATAACGTTGAAAACTGCATACGATATGAACAAAGAAGGAAATTGCAGACGGTAATCGCTGTCCGTTATTATGGTGTTTATTATGGTTTAGTTATTTTTATTTTATTTTTTGATGTTAAAAATACACGATGGATACTTAAATATTGATGTTTACCTTTTTTATTTTGATATTTTATGGTGTAGATTAACCTAAGTTAATATAACAATCAAAACAGTAGGGCATGGAATGGCAGATCAACATTGTTAATTTTCGGATAAACTTTCTGGATTTTGCCAAGGTATATTTTTTCATAGATTTTCAGTTTGTTTGCTTCAAGAAGTAGTATGTGGAAAAAACATTTCCTGTAAAAAGAATATATTTCATCAATCATAACGTGTTTATGAGACGTATTGGCTCTCATAATGACGATTTTAGCGGATATTTCTGTCTGTTACACAGTTGTCAAAATCTAAAACGCTTCACAATTTATCTGTCAAATGATTGAAATCATTTCTTATTATACGATTTTAAAATGACATCACTGTAGTAACACATCTTTGATACATTTTAGTGCTTATATGCTTCTCAAAGTTTTCTACTTTCACTTTATTTATTTTTAAGATGATTGTATTACTGTTGATCAATTGATAGCTGAAAGACTGTCAAATGAATATGGAATTAGGTTGTAGTAGATACAGTCAAGTTACCATTACCGGATCATTACACATAGAGGATCACTTTCATGTTCAAGAATGCGCTTCCCGATAAATAGTTGTCAGTTTTGGATGATATTTTGAACACAGCATTTTCAATCACATATAGAAAACAATTATAACAAAAACAAATGAATATAATTTACAACTGGCAATGTAATTTGGGCATTGTAAACAACACAGTTCATGTTTCGACAGTTCAAATAGCGTGGTAGAAGCCCCCTGAGTGGTTTCGATCACGTGATCCGTTATGGCTACAACTGATCTGTTAATGCATGAATTCTGCAGCGAAAAAAAGGTATCACAAATACATTTTGCCTGCGTTTAAAAATAAGACTATATGCTGAATCAGCGAGCAAAGGTAATATTTAATCAAACTGATGTAAAAGAAGTCTCAAAACATTTATTGCTTTTCACCAGAACAACTTTATTACGCTACTGATCTGGTAATGGTAACTTGACTGTACATGTATTATAAAATTTGTGTTAAAAATCTGTGTGCAATCCTGTAATGGACTGTAAGCAATCGCAATTCTATTTGTAACACCAGAATTAACCCTTTACATGCTGGGAAATTTGTCGTCTGCTAAAATGTCGTCTGCTGAATTTCTTCAATTAGCATTTCTTTGTTTTTTTTTCAAAAAATACTATCAGAATAGCAAACAGTTTGGATCCAGATGAGACGCCACGTTCTGTGGCATCTCATCTGGATCCAAACTGTTTGCAATGGCCTTCAAAATTTGGTTCCCGCACTGAAAGAATTAATGAATGCGTTATAAATGTCAAATAAGTGTTCATGATCAAGTTGAAATTACAGCAGTGATGCGCAAAGATAATGATTCGTTAAAACAAAAAAAGAAATAAAAAATGTAGAACAACACAAATTTGTCACTTTAGAGACTATAGTTTCCAGTTTTAGACAATTTAAAGGTTGTCTGCTCATATGTTTTGGAATATTGGTAAGATTGTTACCAGATTCAATACTTGTGCAGGCATTTTTTTTTATTTGTAATATATTATGTTTAAATATAATTTAAACCACACATATATATTTTGCAATAATTTTGTTAAGGCCTGTATCTTGTTGTTTCAGTGAAGAACTCCAATGATATACATGTAGGGGCATGTGTCCAAAGCTGATCCACATCATAACATACTGATTGGGAATAATGACATAGTACCAAAAGATGTGCTTATACTGTAATTAGCAGGTATGGTATGACTCACACCATGTATTGTTTACCTCATTTGTGTTTACTATTTATTCTATTTTTTCCATTAGTAAAAACAACATATGATTTATTGATTATCTTATCCATGGTATGCGGATGTTTAGATAAAAACTAACAGAATTTATTAAACAAAAATGCCTTAGCTTTTTTCACTATGCATATCTGGAGGGAACAGAAATAAACTATGTACAAAACAAAAATCTTATTTTCATGTTGATAACAGTGTATCATTTGATTAATAATGTGTTGTGTTATTTTTACAAATATTAAGTTCAATAAGAAAAACAACAATGAAGGGAAAAATAACATGTGGTTACCACTGTATTGATGTATTATTGATGTGTTTGTGGAACGTTGCAGTCATAAATTATCAGTCATTGTTATATATTTTCATTGCAGATCTTCACAAATGAACCTGGCAGATCCTGGTGCAACCTTACCTTACCATGTTTACATCTAACCGTCAGTTTGAGCTGTGTGAGGGTGGTAACACGGACTATATACATGTATTGCCCAGTAATTGTCTTGTGATGGACCTTTTTAACATATCAAGTATTTAATTGAAGACTTAAGAGGTCAGTTTTCATCAAAGAATTTAAAAATACAGTTTTTTTGTAAGGGTGAATATGTGGTTATAATGGCATTGATGTATATCTTGTGTCTGTTTTTTAATCAGCCTTTCATCCATAATTATGAATATTAAGCATGATAAAGTATTTTAAGGGAATATAATGTAGAAATGTTATGTTGTTTCTGCACAAGCTTTTGAATACCTGTACAAGAAATTATATGTTCACTCAGCACTGTTTACACATTGTCAATGAATTTGCTTGTTTTAGTTTCCAAATCTGTCTGTCTCTAGCTCCCTGTGAATAATGTACTTTTTTACATTGCATCCGTTGATTTAAAATGGGGTGTATTATGCACATGTCACACTTTTTTTACAAAAACATCAAGGTCAAAGGTAAAATATATGGGTCAAAATCATAACTTTTGCAATATTGAAGATAGCAACTTGATATTTGGCATGCATGTGTACCTCATGGAGCTGCACATTTTGAGTGGTGAAAGGTCAAGGTCATCCTTCAAGGTCAAAGGTCAAATATATGGGTCAAAATCGCTCAAAAAGGGACATTGTGTATTGTGTTTTACAAACACATACCTTGTTATGTTATGTAATGGCCTTTCAATCATCTTATTTTTTTATGAAATACACTGAATTTGTCTTTTCATTTCATCCATGATATCATTATGTTTTTTTTTGCCTGTTACATTTTGCGGCCCAATGTACGTGTTAAGCAGTTTAACCATTGACAACGGCATTTGTGGCGAGGCTTACAGTCATAAGGTTGGTCATTACATGCACTGCATATCATAAAATCGTTTGGCTTTTATTGACACAATTTGCAAAAACGGTGTTAAAGACTAAACATCACAAGTGTCGCAACTTCGTCCCCACCTGGGAATTCAGAGCGCAAATTTCAGATTATAATGTGTCAGATTTTACACTTGTATAATGAAGAAGTCATCTCTTGACAAGATGGTGATGTCCTGATCTCGTTCCAAGCCACACATGATACTTGTTTTGCTTTTAATCAAAATCGGTGTTAAATAGTAAACATAAAAAGTGTCACAAATTCGTCCCTATTGAGAAGTCAGAGCTAAAATTTCTGATTTTAATTTGTCAGATTTTGCACTTTTATAATGAAGAAGTCATCTCTTGACAAGATGGTGGTGTCCTTATCTCGTGCCGAGCCACAAATGATTCTTGTTTTGGTTCAAAGCAACATAATAACGAAGATTTTTAATGTACTTTGTTTTAAATTCTGTTCTTTGAAAAATGCATGTACTTTGTTTTAAATTCTGTTCTTTGAAAAATGCATAATAAGTCATCAACTATTATAATTTTATGAAAATATAACTTTAATTTTGGTTTATGCAGTTATTGATAGAAATTGTTTTAACGCATACGATGTAGATAACGTTCGCGAACCACAATAGAAACGTTCGTTGAGTTCACGTTTAAACGCGACGGTCACGTTCTTACAGTGGGTATTATTTGTTGATCTTACTTCACTTTATCGACCATTTGTCATTTAACAGTATGAACACACGAACAATCAAAGTAAAATTAGATGTAAGCGATCGTTTTTTCCGTTTTAATTTCAAACATTGGCTCGAAAAAGTGTGTGCAAAGGCTCATTATCGACAATAAAGATAACTTAATAATAAGCTGTAAAAACAACAAGCAACAGTTTATGGGATTTAAGTATTAGTCTTATTAAAATATACGGTCAGTACAAACATATATTGTAATATATGCTACTAACAATCGTTAAGTATAAACTGTAAGCAAACATCAACAATAACAATAACAGTTCGAGTATAAATATAGGTGAATGGAAAAAGTGAAAATCATTTAATTGTCTTATGAAAATTATGAGCACAATGTTCTGGTATTTTCTTCGTGCTGTAGCATTCTTGTAGTTTGACGAAATCTCGTGACACCACTGGAATGGCACGACAGTAACACATGGGTTTGACTGCAAAAAATAACAGAAACGCGCGAGTACAAGTCTAACAAATGACAGTGTTTTAACAAGTTTGTATTTCTCCTAACCATTACTTCGTTACTATGGAAAAAAAACAATTTTCAAAAACTGTACAGAACAAGAAATTTACGCAGAATTACGACTTCAGTATAACTTGATGTCATGATACAATTAAGTATAAAAAATATACTGAAACAATATTGACATAACTTGAAACATCCTTATTATGTACAAATGCATACTGGTACGCCCTACTCTAGATATTTTGAGTTCGACTACTGGATAGATAGAGATACACAGAGGTTAGTAAGGAAATGCATTAACAGTTATATTGCACAACTATTAAATTATAAGTCACATGTTATGTACACTAGCCTGTAGAGATAGTGCAGGACGTTGGCGAGTCGGCGTACGGCATAATACCGAAGGCAACCGGTCACCAAAATCCTGCTATGTGATAGGATTGTACTTATATTTTGTATAAGTATATAGATCGCGCGATTTTTTGGTATTTTTATTTGCTGGCGTTAGACTGATGTGGTCGTTTTAAAATGCTGTTTTTATGTTTACGGTGACAATTATTTAGTCGGTATTAGATTAATTGGAGGCGGCCGGTATGTCAGTTGAGCAGTCAGTTACATTGCACTTAATGCAAACAAAAACTTTATCATTCATTGACACATCCAATGGTATTTTTATACGCGATCTATGTTACCAAGAAGGACAACGGTCGCATTGAATCATATTGTCAACGCATTCGGGGAGATTACACAAACAGTAGTTATTTATCCGTTCGCGTTTCACATGAAGCATACTACGTTAACTTAACGTTTTTTGGGTGACCGGAAAAAGAGATATCTCTTCTTGCTCGAAGCAAGGCATCAAGTGCGATCTCATTTTAGAAGAATCAAAAATTATTTCGAATTCCAATTGCTTATTGAGGCAATACTGGGTAGCAAAGGCAATGGCATTAACTCCACAATCAACATTATTGTTTTGTTTCATCACGGTCGGAATTGTGATATCAATGTATTCTTTGTCTTTACCATATAATACTGAAAGTTGTATTTCATGTAAGGCCATGTGGTATTAATCTGTCTCTAGAACGATCGTTACCTAAGCTGTCCAATAGAAGTATTTGATTATCATGCAAAATCGACACGACCCAATGGTAATTATGGGTGTAGTGAATTTGGCAAGCAGGCTGTGTTACTGGTTCCATTAATTTTTCCACATTCCAGTGACTCTTATCTTCGGACAACATAGGTAAGGATTCAGATAACTGAAGCCCATTTATAACACCCTTTACCTTGCGTCTCAATAAGATATGAGCGGCTTCTATGTGACTTGAATATAATTGATCATTTGATATTAAAGCGTAATTATTTTAGTGCAGTCAGACGCAGTAGCCGCCGAAACGTACACCTACTACGTTTGTTAAGTGAAATGTCTGTGCGCCGTTATTTTGCTAGATTTCGTATAACGTCTTCCTTATGAACTGCATAATGTTACAACTTTGATAAAAACACTCAATTCACCATTATTGTTGAGTTAATCATAACACTAAAACGGACTAACTAATGTACATGGAGAAAGTAAATAAAAAACATTTTCTGGAGCAAGAAGTTGAAAAACAAAACATTACACATCAATTTTGACTTCCATTGCAACCAAATTTAGGTTCGATGATGACAGCCAGATATTGCTCTCTATTAATTGAATGTTTGAAAAATTCGTTCGACCAGTATCATGCGAAAATGGATCTTATTTAATTGTGGTTCTCTCATTGAACTTATGTTGTCTGTCGACTTTTAGAATAATGTGTTAGAAATAAATGTATTGCTTCAGATTCACGAGCTTTTTTTTAAGAAATGAAATATGCAAATGTATGTTATATATATTTTTTTTTTGTTTCTTAAACGTATCTTATTTATTTGTGACTACGTGCTTATTTTTTTTAAGAAATGGGAGATTCAAATGTGTCTTATTTATTTTTTATCCATGTCTTAAATGTGTTTTATTTATATAAGACTACATTCTATACTGCCAGTGTCATGCGAAAATGGATCTTATTTCTTAATATCCACCTTCACACTTTATTTTTTATTAGCGCCGTCTTTCATTAGGCTATCACTACTTAAAGAACAGATTACTGTGAAATTAATTAAAATGTGCAACGGTGATATTGATCCATTCTCGTTGTTAATTTAAAATGTACACAACAGTTTAGCAATAAATGAAATCAGTTATTTTGGCAGTTCATCCTTTTTTTCCAGTACGGTAGCCAGGTGCCTGTGTATTGAGCTGACAAGATAGGGATCATCACAGCAGGTTGCTAATACACAGTGTAGACTTCCCCTGTTTTATTATTGTATTTGTTATTTACCTGATTGGAATAAATGAGGTGTATTCAATCGGGTCTGCTGGCGTTATGTTCAAGGTCATTTTATGTGAAAAGCTGGGTTTCGGACATAATTTCAATCGTTTTGCTTTTATACACAATTTTTGAAATAATGAATATATTGGCGCGATGAAACATGATTTATAAATCAAGCTGACAGAATAGTTTCAGTTCTTAATTATGTGTACGGTAACTTAATTCCCATCTCTCGCTTAACTTAACGTTCAATGGCACGCGCACTTAATCGGAATTTGACCTTTAATTTGATGCAATCCACACAACAAAAATTAGCGGCCAAGCGCAGTATTCTGCGCTCGGCCGCTGATGGCGTATTGTAATATATACAATTATGATAAGAAACAGTAGCAGACAACAGGCATCTGGTTGATAAGAAGAACTGATATATTTATTGGACGTGAATAACATTGCCAACTAAAAATGTTTTGAAATAATAAATTTGCCCAGAATAATTGTATAACATTATTCATCTTGCGGCCAAATGCATTAATCTGTTTTACTGTTTAGTAATACCATCATTTTTAAACTGATAACGGAAATAAAGAAATATCGTGTGTTTTTGTTAAGTGTAAGTGCTTGAATTAATTATTGTATTACATGTGCCGCATTTAAAGATACTACATCCGCACATCAGACCAAGATAGATATATTTGACATAAGACCACACCACAGTGGGGCGTTATGAGAGACAGTAACGATAAGGCTGATAGGTGACATTGACGCACAGACTGAACAAAGTTCATGTTATGTTATGTACGAACGAAAGGCCGCACGAACGTACGGACCGACGGACGAAGGGACGGACGTACGAAGGAACGAACGAACGGACGGATTAGCGAATTGACGAATGAACAGACGGACGGATTAGGCCGGGTTTCCATGCATCCGTGTCCGCGCTCCGGGTCCGCGTTCCGTGTCCGCGTTCCGTATACGGACACGGAGTATCGTTTCCATGCATCCGCTTATTATTTAAGCCTTTCCGTGTAAAAAGCTCATTCCAAACGTGGTGGTACTTGGATTAGGATGTCGTTATTAGAAGAGCACACATTTTTTATGCTGCGGCAGCACTGCAAGTTAGTAGACGGAAACGCAGACATAGGTACTTGTCACGTGCCATCATAAGAAACCGTCTAAATTACGGTACATACTACCATCTTATTAGAGACTTAGAGCTGAACGATGAAGAGTTTAAGACCTTGGTAAGTTATTAATAATTATTAACAAAATATTTAAATACTGTTATAACCCAAGGTATACAACAATCCTAATTATCTCATTGTTTCATACCGCTCTCAGCTAATTTCTCCAACACCACAGTACAGAAAGCCGAAACTAGCTGATAAGCCACTCTGGACAAGCTGAATTAATGACAATTAGCATAGTTAGATTGATAAACATTACTGATTATTCGTATTACAGACATTAAAACTTGAATGTGAACCCGCATAGACAAAAAAGAACATAAATAGCGACTTCTTATAGCGTTATATCTTGTTTGAAATATATACTGTGTCTTTTGAAAAGCGATTATAGAGTGTAGACGATATATATTCGAATTGTTTGATGCAATGTCTTTGTCTTTGTATTCTTTCTTACGTTGGTTGTATATTTCAGAGTGATCCCTTACTAAATATATTATTTTTTCACTAATATTTATGCTTGAAAGTCGACCATTCATGTTCACTTCCGTCCGTGTACTGAGGACGAAAAATGCGGACGCGGAACGCGGATACATGGAATCGCTCCAACAGATTTCAACCAGTTCGCTTTTTGCGCGGACACGGACACACGGAACGCGGACGCGGAGACATGGAAACCCGGCCTTAACGAAGAAGGGACGGACGGACGCATGTATTCAATGCGCTTTCGGAAATTCTTTTGCGCTTTCGGTACCGATACCGAAAGCGCGCGCTTTCGGTTAATCTAGTAACCCCACTTGTCACTCACTCACAGCTTCTTTTGCATATTCAGTCCATCAATCCCATTCTTACAGTAAGTCAATAAGTGAGTTTCCTCCGGCTCAATATTTTCATTAGCCGAATTTACGGTAGATCACATACATTCTTTACATTCTATCAGTGTTATGGCGTTTGATGAAAAAAGTTATAGCCAAATTATTCAATCAGTGTAACTGTATTTCAATCGCGCACTTGTAAACTCGCACTGTCAGTAAATCGCATGTTCATTCGGGGAGTGAGTCCGTCCCTCAAACATTCTTACAGTCAGTCACTCGCTTACATAAACAGTCGCGCAGTCAGTCGATCACACCGTCGAAAAGTAAATCGCATAGTTAGTCAATCACTCACTGTGAAACTCAAAGAGGATGCAAAAATCAAAATATTCATACTTAAAGAGGATGCAAAAATCCTAAAGCGTGCAACAAATGTCCTTCCTCAGACAACATATCGCAAAATCATGAATTGGCAATAGTAATTGTATAAGTGTACATAGAATGTGATAACATTGTATATGTAGTATACATGTTCTTAAACGACAAAGAACTACTTATTTTGTTATAATATAAAACTATATCTGAAACCCCAAAATCATTTAGAAGTTACCTTACAGTAAAATACACATGAATCCCAGTTCGAAAGACCCATTTTGCAATCTTCAATAGCTATGCAGTACATAGTTACAACATTAATGTACTTTATTTGGTTCACTATTGGCCCCAATCCTGTGTATTATCCCCGTTCATTGATATCCTGCTGTGGTCACAGAGCAGCGATCATTATCGGTGATCAAAACTAACAGGTGCACATAAATGCATTAACCCAGTGGTAGGTCCGTTGAGAGCTTATGAGGATTATACGCATAATGTTGATATGCTGGGGTCTGTCATTTATTGACGCTGTATTTTTCAATGAACGGAGATAATACACAGGATTGATACTTTATTAATTAACTCTTTTTGCTGATATATATATAAAGGCAAATAAAAGCATTTGTAAAGTATATCAACTGACAGGAATATGTTATACATCTTCATTCTGATTTAAATCACACAGCTTTGCATTAATTTAATATTTTCATAAAATATTTGATGATATGTAAATCACGTAAGAATGCTTAAAGAATCGATATTACCATTGCGTCTGATCTTCAAATTGTATTTTTGAAAACTGATTAACACGATAAGTTAATAAAGTATGTCCGTCTCTCTTATATTAAATACATTGTAAACAAGTGGTTTTATAACAACAACAACCACAACATCATAAGTGGTATTACATAAATGGAGAATGAAATATCTTTACCAAATATACAATTATAATTACATTTCTATATTTCTTTATTTGCTCATTTTCAAATGAATAATATAATGAGAATTTTATTCCGTGTATTTAAAAAATCGAATTTGGCGTGTAAACGCTTATACAAAAATCTACCAATTTTATTTTCATAGTTTGCTGACTCCTTTATCAAATAATGAATACAATCAACTGAACCAGAGGTATATTTATAGAACAGAACAGAATATATTTTAATTTGTTTCACAGGCCACATAAAACCAGGGACCTATACAAACAGTTTGTATAGGTCCCTGATAAAACAGTACATAAGTTGTAACAGCATTTAGCTCACAAAATTTTATTTCTCAAAACAACAATTACAGAATTATTTAGGGAAGGCGATCAGTGAGTTTACTTTTTGATTTTTGTAGCATTATCAATCAGTATTTTTTTCCATTACGGAATATATCTAAAAACAGACATTTACTATTGTATGCTAGAAGCTTTATTGTAAGCTTCATTGCTGAAATAAATGTTGTTGTTGAATTTGATAGATCTCCTGCTTATTTATCTGTCTTCTTTAAAAACGCTGTGTCTATTTTTGATACATATCGGGTATTAAAATAGTATTAAAATAATACAAGACACTAGATACATATCGTTTTAGGTTGTATCAAAATAAGGTACATGAAAATTACTTTTGCCACAATTATTGGTAATTACTTTTACTATTACACACTAAAACTTTATATACATATATCAAATGGTAACATTTACGTTTATAATAAGTTTAATACACATAAAGTATTACATTTGCAAATTAGACAGATAAAACATTATTTCTAGTGAACCCTAAAAAACATCAATTATCACTAATTTTACGAGGAGTATAAGAGGTTAACAAGTTACTGGTTCCCCAACGAACCCCAAAGTTTATTTTGGTATTCCATGTTAAGTTTTCATCATTTTTGCTTATTACACTTAATTAACCAGCTGTATATTTTGCGATCATATTATCTAAATTAATAATTGTAATTTGCCAACAAGTGACGAAAGAGATTATACAGAGATTTGAAAGTTGAATTCATGTCATTTGTATATTAATAAATAATTCTTATTCAATTGAATAGTAAAAACAAGCTAACGACCTATCTCTCCTACTTTTTGTCTATGTAAGTGGAAATTAATAACATTGTTTGGCCTAAATACCCATCAGAATTTCTACGAATTGTCGGAATCGTTCTATAATATAGATGTTTGTTTAATTTTATAAAACTTTTTCTATCATAAAGAGTTGTACACATTTGCGTTTAGCAATTTTATGAACTGAATTCGATAAAACGTATAATCGTACTATTTAATCGCTTAAAAGTTTCTCTACGGTTACCTTCCCAAACTTTCGATGGGCGAGTACCCTATTTATAGTATGGGGACCTACGTACGTTCAATCATACTACAATTTTGAAACGGATATTGCAATAGTTTTTAATCACTACACAAGTGCATGTGCATGTATGTATTGTACATAGGAAATGCCATAGCGTGTAAAATAAACTGAATTTGTAGACTTATGACTTAGGTACCACCCCTAATGTTCAGTGGTATCGTACTATTGGCCCTTCCTAGCTGTATAATCATCACTATCATTATCACCGTGATTGATATAATCATCATTATAAGTATTATCATTATCACTATCATAATCCCACCTTTATGTTACCTACCCTATACTGAAGATTTTTCATGTAACAACTCTTTTTCACAATATACGATGATTTATCGTATAGACTACTGTTTGTTTGATATTTGTGACATTCTCTTATAACTAAGCTCACAAGTTATTACAAATTGTTATTGTTTTGTAAACTGTGAACACTAATAAGATACTGTTCTATCAAGTTATTATTTAATTATCTCATTTTTACATAAAAGTTTACACCAAATGCTTAACGTTTTAAAGTAGATACATGAAAAAAAAATTACCATTTCGAGTATGCCCTTATTCAATTAGTTACCATGTTAACTAACAGCTTGCCGATATACTTTGAAAACTTTGAATTATATTTATTATTCCATATGAGCAACAGGAAAATGCACATTCGAAACATTTGAAATAAATATTAGCAAATACATAATGAGCCCTGCTCTGTGAAAATGAGTTTAAATGCATGTGCGTACAGATTCGTCCCAGATTAGTCTGTGGAGTCCGCACAGTCTAATCAGGGACGACACTTTCCGCTTTTATGACATTTTTCGTTTAACCAAAGTCTCTTCTAAGCAAAAATCGAGTTTATGTGGAAAGTGTCGTCCCTAATTAGCCTGTGCGGACAGCACAATCTATTCTAGGACGACACTTTACGCACATGTACATTAAACCCCTTTTCACAGATCGAGTCTCTAGTATTTTATTCCAACGTTCTAATATTGTTTCATTAAATAAATATATATTGACTGTCGTTTTAAACGTGCGGGGTAAGAACTATACTGCTAAAAATGTTATATTATATTATACATATATCTTATAACATAAAGCAAATTATGCTCTAACTGGAATTTAAATTCTCGTAGCTGTTCTGTTGTTTTATAGTCCTAGGTGCTCGGATTCTTACCACATATTTTTTTTATTAAACAAATAAATCATATTGTACGGTCATTACACACTTCCAAACAGACGGCACTTCTCTGTTTGTGTTAAAATTTTATTTTTAGTGGCTGTAAATCTAACCAATTATTTTGTTGACAGATAAATGTTATTGTGTGTGTACACATAATGAGAAGATGTATAAGCAATGTACATCTAACTTATTCCCGTCGGCGAGTAATATACAAAATTAATTTATGTTCTTATTTAAATAATAAATACAATGATTTACAGTTATTTATACATTTAAACTCTGTTCTTAGATACAAATCGAGTTGTTAAATAACGACAGCATTTGTAACACATTCTAGATTATCGTCACATCAAACTGATAATTGTTGCGGAAATTGATGGATATTAATTAGCATGGGGTCACTTAACTCGAATACTATGGAGTCCACCTGCCAGCTCTGCTGACACTTAACTTGTGTATAAAGGGCAAAAAGTGGGAAAAAAAAATTTTTTGCTATAAAAATACAAGTACTGCAGAGTAAGTATATTCTACACTTCTGCTATGGTGTCGCGCAGGGGGATTGTAGATATTTTTCGAGACCAGTATAGAAAATGTTAACACCTGTTGAAGCCATATGACACGTGTGACCGGATATTAATCATTAAGTTAGATGTTTTGTGTTGTTTTTCTTAGAACATGGATTGTGTGCGTTAATTCTTTAAAAAAAGTGGAAATATATATTAGTTTTCAGCGTTCTCTATATCGTCTGCGTGTCATTTATATAAAAACGCAGAAATACCTATACATTTCCTGTCTTTTTTAATTGTATATGAAATTGCAAAGAAAAAAAAACACGAAAAATTACACCCGTAACATATTACCCACGGACTTCAACCGTTTTAAATATTTTCTTTTTGATTAAACTATCGGTACTATGGATAATAATGGATAATAATGCTACTATATTTAATAAAATATCACATTTACAAGTGTTGCGCATCTTAGTGACGTGTAAATAATGATTTAAATCCATTTTATTAAAGCACGTCTGCATTTTCCTTCTTTGTCCATATCGTATGCAATTTCCTTCTTTGTTCATATCGTATGCAGTTTTCAACGTTATCTATATTGTATGCATAATCCGTAAGCGTTTTAGTGACGGCCATTTCCGGGGTCACGGAACACCGCCGATCGCGATGCTGGTAATAGACGCTTGCATTACTGTCTATTCTGGGGTTATGAAATTCCAACCATCGGAGCGACCTAGATTGGTCAGGGGCGATAAGAATGGACAGGGATATAAATATGCGCAGAAATAAATATTGCATTCGGCTCTTTTATGATTGGCGAAAAAAAAAATGTTTTCAGAAATCGCAATAAAATTTTTTGGGTCGGGGGGTAAAAAGTGGGTCGGTCGGTAAAGGGCAAACAAACTTAATTTTAATTTAGGCCTTATTGCAAAACTTAAACCTTGGTTAAAGTTTTGGGACACACACATACAATGACTGACACAATGCCAAAATGACAGGCACTGCAGACAGGCCAAAAACAATATACCGCTGATCTTTCGATCCGGGTTGCATAAAAAATTAGGAATGTGAAACAGCATTGTGAGGACTTCAGCAAAACAAATAAACCCTGTACATTTTTTAATGGTCATGTGTGAGAACTTATTGCTCTCTTGCACGACTTGTTTTTATTCTAATTTTATGAAATCCATCTTCAGAGGTGTGATTAAACTAAGACTGTAAAATAACCAATCTCTTGACACAGTGTTCGGTTGACCTTTAATAAAATAATTATACATAGTTTAGGTGCCTTCTTATTAAAACAGTTTTGTGTATAACAAGATATGTCACCTAAGGTGAAATATACCCCAAAGCAGTTTAGAACACAACACCATATGTGCGTGTTTTTGGATCTAACTATGCGTCACGATAATCCAAAACCAATTTGGGTTCAAAGATATTGACCTTATAACACAATGTGTTTGTGAATGAGTACCGTGAGTAGCAGTCAACTTGAGGACATTGCATGTTTTTGTTAAAATGATGTAAGATTAGGCAATGCTTTTCACAAGCCATTTAACGGTCCCTCGCCGAGACGCTTGAATTTGGAAATCAGAGTCTGCAGTGCGCTTGAAATTTACCGATTAGTGTACTAGTATTTTTTCAGTAATTGAATCTAGCCATTTTTCAGATCAAAGCGAAATTTGTGAATATTTTGAGAGCCAATTTACGATCATCTGTCAATTACTTGAATTTTTTTTACCCAACTTAAGCCCACCTTAAGGTGGAGCGTTGTTGTATTGGAAAATCAATATTAACCGATGACAGCGCACGCTTTCCAAGAGCAACAGCACTTGTAGGCATTCAATACATCCTCGTGGAAATAGTGCATTTCATGCATAATGTTGTCAAATCATTTATTAGACTCATAAAGCCTCTTAACAAATTATTGTTGAATTATACACAACTACATGTATAAATGTTTTGTTGAATTCTCAAATTAGAATAGTTAAATTTGTAATCCGAAACTCGCTTCCCAAATTTAATGTTAATGCGACAAATGAACAGTGCTTCATGCATTTCATATTGTTTCTTTGTCTCAATAAAAAACACGCAAAAACTCTGCAAACCAAATAACGTCAAAAGTTAATGTAAAACAATTAGCGTATGCAGGAAATTGCCCTCCCTATCCCAACCCTAATGGCCCCGGGGCGTCTGAAAAATATCCTGTGCAAAGCACTGCTTGGTCAACAAAACTAACATAAATGAAAACATTTTGAGGACTAGAGTTCCGAACAAATGATGAATTATGGTATTTTCTTATTTTCTACACACATAATTAACATCAACACAAAAAAATTCAAATACACACCTTCATCATAAGCCAGGAAATGATACAGGAACTGGTTTTGTCAAGTTCTTTCCCTAATGACTTAACTACACCTCAGCATCATCTGCAAAGTACAAAACAGCTTCATCAGTCATTTTACACAACACAATAAGCAAATAAACACAGATTTCGAAACCTTAACGCTGACCCTAAGTTCAAGGTCAAGGTATAAGGGGTCAAAATTTGTGTACGTAATGAAAGGCCTTGTCCATATACACATGCGTACCAAATATGAAGGTTACATCTGAAGCGACATAGAAGTTATGAGCATTTTTAAAACCTAAACGCATATTTTACAAACCTAAACCCGGACCCTAAGTTCAAGGTCAATGTCAAAGGGGTCAAAATTTGTGTGCATATGGAAAGGCCTTGTCAATATACAGTTATACACATGCATACCAAATATGGAGGTTACATCTGAAGCCACATAGAAGTTATGAGCATTAAAAAAAAGAGCTGTCTAGGCTCGACTATTCGAGTGCTTGACAGTATAAAGTAAGCCATCATGGAGAGGGGGTATAATGTGGGTGTGTGGTCATTTAATAGATAATCTTTTAAAAATAAGAAAGAAAAAAAAAATTGGGGGGGATTATGGGTTGGGGTGTGTGGGATGGTTTGGGTCGAGTCCATTGTGGTATGTAAGGTAAGTGTTGTTTTGTCAAAGTATGAATCAAATGTGAAAATAAATAAAGAAGTTATGGCAATTTAAGCAAAATGTATTAATTTGACCTTGAGAGTCAAGGTCATTTAAAGGTCAAGGTCAAATTCAACTTGCCAGGTACAGTACCATCATGATAGTAAGAAAGTATTTGAAGTTTGAAAGCAATAGCCTTGATACTTTAGAATTAAAAAGGATCTAAACACAAAATTTAACAAAATATTCAAAGTTACTATATATATATGACCAAGGTTTAAGTTTTGGGACAGACACAGACACGCACATACAATGAGAGACAGGCCAAAAACAATATACCCCCGATCATTCTATCCGGGGCATAAAAACCTAATTGTAGGGCAAATCATCGTTTTGATAAAATATATTTTGTATCATGTACTCACTTTTTTGATAAATCAATTGTATGTCAAGTCCTCACTTTAATAATAAAATAAGTTTTGTGCAAAGTCCTCATTTTGATTGCTAAGATGTTATTTTGAAAAAGTTCTTATTTTGAAAAAACTCATTGTAGGGAAAGTCATCGTTTTGATCAAATAAAGTGTGCATCAAGTCCTCACTTTTATGATAAATCAAATGGATGTCAAGTCCTCACTTTTATAATAAAATCAATTTTGTGTAGAGGCCTCATTTTGATTTACAGATTTTTTTGGCGAAAGTTCTTATTTTGAAAAAAAAACTAATTGTAGGAAAGTCTTATTTTGATCAAACAAATTGTGTATCAAGTCCTCACTTTTATGGTAATTCAAGCGTTAAAATAATGTCAAGTCCTAACTTTTATAATAAAATAAGCTTTGTGCAAAGTCCTCATTTTGATTGATAAGGTTTTTTGAGAAAATTCTTATTTAAAAAAATATTGCAGGACAAGTCTTCATTTTCATCAATGTCATTCATGGCCTGTCCTCATTTTGATTGCTAAGATTTTTTTGGATAAATGTCTTATTTTGAAAATACTTGTATGCAAAGTCTTATTTTGAATTGTGTATCAAGTCATAACTTTAATGGTAAATAAATTGTATGTCAAGTCCTCATTTTTAAAATAAAAAAAGCTTTGTGTAAAGTCCACATTTTGATTGGTTAGTTTTTTTCTCGAAAACTCTTACTAAAACAAGGCTTTTGTCAAGCAATATGGTTCCCTACCGGCTCCAAAATTTGTCAGAAATTCCACCATTAAATTTTTTTTATGGTTGCCATAGCAACCACAATTTTTGACGTAGGAACAAAATGAAATGACGTGCATCATGTCCATTTTGCCATCTATCCATGTTGTTGCAAGTTTCATGAACAAAATATTAAGACCTTTTAAAGTTATCGCAGGATCCAGAAAACCACCATTTTAGAAATTCAGCAGACAACATTTTAGCAGACGACAAATTTCCCAGCATGCAAATGGTTAAGATAGTGTAGGATTATGGTTCTTGTGAATGGCACTTCTCCTCATTGCTATCTACATGTATACACCCATGAAGTAGCAGTAATTTTAAGTTTATTATCTATAAATAAACACAAAATTACTTATCTATAAACAAAATAAAGTGACGCTAATGAGAAACAATTTAATTCAGATAAGTTTTATTTTAGTCTCACTGACAGTTGAAGTATTGCTCACAAACCGTGTCTTATAAATCCGCAAACTACTCATTAACTGATGGAAATGCCTGGGAATTCCCTTTGTATCACACACACTACCAATATGATTCTAAATGTCATTTTTCACTTTAAACAAGAGATGTGTTTGTCAAAAACAAAATGCCCCCCTATTGCAGCACTTTGAAGTCATATATTTGATCTTTGACCTTGAAGGATGACCTTGACCTTTCACCACTCAAAATGTGCAGCTCCATGAGATACACATGCATGCCAAATATCAAGTTGCTATCTTCAATATTCAAAAAGTTATGACCAAACTTTAACGATGGTTAAAGTTTTAGGAAAGAAAAATACAATGATATTTGACCTTTGACCTTGAAGGATGACCTTGACTTTTCACCATTCAAAATGTGCAGCTCTGTGAGATACACATGCATGCCAAATATGAAGTTGCTATCTTTAATATTGCAAAAGTTATCAAACTTTAACCAAGGTTAAGTTTTGGGACACACCGCATACAATGAATGAATTGATGAATGAATGCCAGACAGACAGGCCAGAAACAATTTACCCCCGATCTTTCTATCCCGGGGCATAACAATCATCATGTATATCACGGTTACATTATCAAAAGAGTATATATTGCCATTGTTAAAGACATTTTAAAACACTAATATGTGAAGTTGGAATAAGCAATCAATCCTGGAGGAAAAAATCAGCAATTCATTATATGCAATTTTACCTGTTGTATTTATTAATTTTGACAAATTTTCAGTAAAATAGACACTTGCATACAATTATATAAATGTATCATTTCAACACATTTTTCTACAAAAGTGGATGCTTAAAAAGATTTTTCTAAATCCTAAAAAACATGAAACCGTGTCTATGCATGCATGAACGCAGTTTAAAAATGCACTTAAAATGAAAAAAATAATTCACTGTGAAAGAAAAAGTAATGGAAAAGTGCTCATTATACTTACAGTATAGACAGATTATTACCAAATGATATTCAGAAAACAAAATGAACAGTTTTGTTTGAGAAAATTCCCTTAATGATGTCCATTCCAAGTTATGTCTTATTCAAAATTCCCATAATACAGTGTTCTTTGTATAATACATGTTTAATAAAATAAAAATAGGAAACAAATCAACACAATTAAGTATCTCCAACTGATTACATGTTTAATACAACAAATTGAACAACATTTCTTTTTTTTCAAATTTATTCTCTTAACATTATTATGCCTATAAAGATTAGCACAGCTCCCACATCGTCAGCCTGACGTTCACGATTTGATTTATCAAGAGATGCAACTCTTGCAGAGCTCGAAATCAGGAATGTGAAAAGGGACTATTGGAGAATTAAAAAGCAATACAAGCAATCGTTATGACCAGTCATTCGATTTTTATGATGTTTTTCTGATCAGAATGGTACACATGCACAAAGTATAATGGTGGTTTCAATAAAAACTGACGATTAATGGATAGAAGAAAAGAAATTACCATGTTAGCCCATGCAAGCGCTAAATTTGTATTGTAAGAAGGCACAGAAGTATGTGTAATGACATCTTTTTTTCATTCTGACACTTGTTCTTGGTAACGTCTATTACTGTTATAAAACAAATACTTAGTACACATGTATTTAACGGTCAAATATGTTAAATACAAGAGCACCGCCTTGCGGGTGCAGACCGCTCATCTATTTTCTTTTTAAAGGTGAAGGGACTCTCATTTTCAATCACAAAGGAGGGAGGGGTGGAGTGAAGAGCGGTGCATTGTGTGGGGGTGTGGACATTTATTACATTTTCTTCCAAAAATGCGAAAAAAAGGAAAAAAAAAAATCGGGGGGGTGGGGGGTGGGGTGGTGGGGTGGGGGGGTGGGGGGGGTGGGGGGGGATTCTTGGGTGCGATGGTTGGACGGTATTTCAAACATAAAATAATAAAAATAAATATTTGTGTTTTTTAACCGTTTCATAAAAAAAAATTGGGGGGGGGGGGGTGAGGTGGGGGGGTATAGTGTGAGGGTGTGGTGGTAATTTGTGAGATGATCTTAAAAAAAAAAAATAGGGGGGATTCGGGTGGGGGGAGGGGGGGGGTGGGGGGTGGGGGATTCTTGGGTGCGATGGTTGGACGGTATTTCAAACATAAAATAATCAAAATAAATAGTTTTGTTTTTTAACCGTTGAAAAAAAAAATTGGGGAGGGGGTGGGGTGGGGGGGGGGGTAAAGTGTGAGGGTGTGGTGGTCATTTGTGAGATGATCTTAAAAAATAAAAAAAAATAAAAAATAAAAAAAATAGGGGGGGGGTTGGGGGGGGGGCACGGGCGATGGTTTGGGTGGAGTCTATTGTGGTATGTCAGGTAAGAGTAGTTTTGTCAAAGTATCAATCAAATCTAATCATAAATAAAGAAGTTATGGCAATTTAAGAGAAATTTAATAATTTGACCTTGAGAGTCAAGGTCATTCAAAGGTCAAGGTAAAATTCAACTTGCCAGGTACAGTAACCTCATGATAGTATGAAAGTATTTGAAGTTTGAAAGCAATAGCCTTGATACTTAAGAAGTAAAGTGGATCGAAACACAAAATTTAACCATATCCCGTCTCTAGATTTGCCGCCGATTTCCACCAAATGCCACCATTTGCCATGTAAAAGTGTGGCAAACGGTGAAAATTCGATGGAAAACGATGGAAAATGGTAAAATGCCATCGTTTTCCACTAATCGATGGAAATCAACAGTGGCATTCGATGTAAAACGGTGGAAATTTGATGGCAAACGGTGAAAAATAGGATTTTGTCATTTTTTGAAGTGGAAAATGTACATTTTGAATAGGAGAAAATGGCTCTTAGAAAATTTTGCAAGAAAACCTGAGTGGCAAACGGTGGAAAAAAAACTTAGAACATTTTCAAACAAAATGCTCTCTGACAGAACAGAAAACGAAAAACAGTTCTTTTAATTTAAATTGAATGTTCATATAATTAAATGACATTTTCCGCAATTCCATGCGGAAAACTAGTAAAAATATGCAGAAATATGCGGAATAATGAAGAAAATATGCGGAATAATGGGGAAAAAACTGAAATGTGCGGATATTTGATTTTTTATGAGATTGCGGATGCTCAAGAAAATTTGTCCTTAATTTTTGCGAACATTTGGTTTTTATAGGCGGAAAGTAGATTTTTGTTTGCACAAAGCTTGATTTTGTACACGGAAAATACACTTTTGGGGAAAGTTAGGACTAGTTATTTCAGGCTATTTCAGAAGTCAGATGTGTGCGGAAAACACTGTTTGTCATTTTTACAAGTATTCTAGACATAGGCATTAAAAAACAAATCTGAGTGCTGTTTCTTGTTGTAAGAGCAGTAGCAGTTGCATTTGTAGTTGTATCAGTGGTGGTGGCGGATATATTGGTATGATGGTAGTAGTAGTAGTAGTAGAAGTATTAGTAGTAGCAGAGGCAGTAGCAGCAGTAGTATAGCTAGTAGTAGTAGTGATAGAAGTTGTAGCAGTAGTAGTAGTTGTAAACGTAGTAGTAGTAATAGTAATAGTTGTTGTTGGAGTTGTAGGAGAAGTTGTTGTTGTATCAGTAGCGGTGGTGGTGGTGGTAGAAGTAGTAGTAGTAGTAGAAGTAGTAGAAGCAGTAGTAGCAGTAGTAGCAGTAGTAGTAGTCAGTGGTGTCGTCGTTGTTGTCATTGTCGTTGTAGTAGTAGCAGCAGCAGCAGCAGTACAAGTTGTAGAAGTAGAAGTAGTTGCTGTTGTTATTGTTGTAGTTATTGTTGTAATAGCAGTTTTGTAGTTGTTGTAGTATCAGTGGTGGTGGTGGTGGTGGTAGTGATAGTAGTAGAAGTAGTAATAGTTGTAGTAGTAGCAGTAGTAGTTGCAAGTAGTAGTAGTAGCAGAAGTAGTAGTAGTAGAAGTAGTAGAAGTAGTAGTAGTAGTAGTAGTAGTAGTAGTAGTAGTAGTAGTAGTAGTAGTAGTAGTAGTAGCAGTAGTAGCAGCAGTAGAAGCAGCAGTAGTAGCAGCAGTAGTAGCAGCAGTAGAAGCAGCAGTAGCAGCAGCAGTAGCAGCAGCAGTAGCAGCAGCAGCAGTTGTTGTTGTTGTTGTAGCAGCAGTGGTAGTTGTTGTAACTTGCAAAGCAATTTCTACAAATAAAAATGTCTTAACCCTGTTCAAGTTACATACACTCTCTCTGAATATCAAACTACAGCAACTACAGCTGAGGTTTACAAACTATCTGATAACCACTGTGTGTTGTTGGCTTAACAGCCTTTTCTGATTGGCTGAATTCAAACACAGATGGTTTTCTTCTTGGTTTGAAATACTGGCCGGTACACATGTTAGAAAATATACAGGTTTAACTTGTTGTTAAAATGAAACTAAATTAATTTCACAAACAGTAGAGATGAGTTATTCCATTACCAACAATTTCTTAAAATAATTATGTATAATTAATATCATTTGGATAGTGACATGAAGTGTTGTTAAAGAGTGATGAATACAGTGTTTCAGCAGTCTGTCTAGGAATAGAACAACAACTAAAGGTTTGTGCTTTTCATAATATTTCTAAATATTCCTTAAAATAAATGCTGCTTATGTCATCATTGTAGAATTTTTTTTTGATGTGATATTTATGGCAAATATTAATTTAAATAATGTAATACGAATTTACAATAAGTGCAGTTTGCAGCTTGATTAAGGAAGTAATTAGACCTATATAATGTGTAGAAATTAATAAGGTTGAATGTAGTATTGGAAGTTTATCATGCTAGGGAACAGATGCTTAAAGGGAGTTTTGTGCTGTGCATGATGAGCACTCAATGCTCATTAATGATGTTAATGTTTATAATAATAAATTAATTAATTAAATTTTTATGTTTCACTGTGCATTTTCATACCAATAGAAATTATAATTAAACATTATTATAATTGTAGCAATATTAAATTTGTACTTATCATTCCAACAAATTAAGTTAAAATAAAAAGATAATGTGTTAAATATATTTTGTCATAATTTTGTTTAGTTTTAATCTAACCTGAGCAAAAAGTGATCATTAACTTGGCTGGTGTTCTACAGACTGAGCTATCCCGCAACCTGACAATTTATCTACTAAATTGACTTATTCAAAACGTGATATAAGATCAAAATTACATTTATTTGAGTAACCAGTAGGACTTCAATATTAAGGGTAGATGACTACAGATTTATTGATTTCTATGGTTTGTCATACTTTTTTCGACAGCTTGATGGCCGACTTACAGAGCATTAGCAACAGTTTCAGCAGCGACTTCTCCAACAGCAGCAACTTCTCCAACAGCATCAACCACTGCAGCAGCGAAAACAACAACTCCAGCAGCAATCAACCCAGCAGCAGCAACAACCACCCCAGTAACAACAACCGCAGCAAAAACAAATCCAGCAACAACAACCAGATCCTCAACCAGATTGTCAAGACCTACCTGTCAACAGGACATAATTATGGTGGGTACACAAAAGTAATTATTACAAAAAGTATATAACTTAAAGCTACAGTATGCTGTGGCAAACTGAAGCATTAGTTATTGCTTACTGATCTCAATTCACTTATAACAGATTCAATCAATTTTATCTTTACTCTGTAATTTGTAAAATTATTATAATGTCTTATTATGTCACAGAAAAGTGCTGGTAAAAGAACTAATTTTCTTTGAGCAAAAAGGAAAGTAAGGAATTCAAACTTTGTATATAAAGTTACAGAATTTAATGTAAACATTTATTTCAGGCCCAGCTGCTATTAGACATCACTGGCATAACAGATGCCAGTAAGGCTGCAAAGAAGTTGTTCCGCCGCCTGTACAGGGAGGAGTGAAATAAAACGAAGGACTGTGAAACACTAGAGTACTTGAAATATTCTGTTTTGTTAAGAGTGTATATATCCATTGTCTACTTCAAATAATAAATTGTTATACATTATTTCTTTACCTAATTTGTTTTTTATTTATCCTTTTTTTCAGTTAGGTGACATTCAAACTGAGAATGCAAAGTGCCATCAATATCCGTAAAACAATGACTAATTGTACATCTTGCTCCACCATTTGCCAACGTCTGTGGCAAACGGTGTAAAATATTACACCATTTTCCACTGGATGGCAAACGGTGGCATTTTGTCCAAATTCTCCACCGTTTGCCATCGTCTGTGGCAAATGATGTAAAATTTTACATCGTTTTCCACTGGATGGCAAACGATGGCATTTTGTTTCAATACTCCACCGTTTGCCATGGTCTGTGGAAAACGATGTAAAATTTTACGTCGTTTTCCACTGGATGGCAAACGATGGCATTTTGTTTCAATACTCCACCGTTTGCCATGGTCTGTGGAAAACGATGTAAAATTTTACAGCGTTTTCCACTGAGTGGCAAACGATGGCATTTTGTTTCAATACTCCATCGTTTGCCAGAAAATGCCACCAAATGCCATCGATGATGTAAATTCTTCACTGTCCTCTTTTTTTCACTGTTTTCCACCAATTTTCATCAAATTTGATGTTCCAATACTCCACTGTTTGCCACTCTTTTTTTTCATGTAAAACGATGAAAATCGGTGGCAAATCTACAGACGGGATATTCAAAGTTACTAAGTCAAAAAAGGGCCATAATTCCGTAAAAATGACATCCAGAGTTATGCAACTTGTCCTTTTACTGTACCCTTATGATAGTTTGCGAGTGTTCCAAGTATGAAAGCAATATCTATGATACTTTAGGGGTAAAGTGGACCAAAACACAAAACTTAACCAAACTTTCAATTTTCTAAGTATAAAGGGCCCATAATTCCGTCCAAATGCCAGTCAGAGTTACATAACTTTGCCTGCACAGTCCCCTTATGGTAGTTAGTAAGTGTTGCAAGTATGAAAGCAATAGCTTTGATACTTAAGGAATAAAATGGACCTTAACACAAAACTTAACCAAAATTTTCAATTTTCTAAGTATAAAAAGGGCACATAATTCTGTCAAAATGCACGCCAGAGTTATCTAACTTTGCCTGCCCGGTCCCCTCATGATAGTAAGTAAGTGTACCAAGTTTGAATGCAATAGCATTGATACTTTCTGAAAAAAGTGGACCTAAACGCAAAACTTAACCAAAATTTTCAATTTTCTAAGTATAAAAAGGGCACATAATTCAGTCAAAATGCATGCCAGAGTTATCTAACTTTGCCTGCCCAGTCCCCTCATGATAGTAAGTAAGTGTACCAAGTTTGAATGCAATAGCATTGATACTTTCTGAGAAAAGTGGACCTAAACGCAAAACTTAACCGGACGCCGACGCCGACGCAGACGCCGACGCCAAGGTGATGACAATAGCTCATAATTTTTTTTTCAAAAAATAGATGAGCTAATAAGTATAATTTTAGATCCAATACAATAGTATTTTAGTCAGTGCTACAATAGAAAGCACTATAGGTTGAGTTTTCATGGTAACTGTCGATTAACTGTCAAAGTTTGGTAAACTTTTCTATTTGCAATATCCCATTATGACCCATAAACTTTGAAAATTGAATGATCAAAGTATACATAAATTAACCATTTTACTAGTTAACAACAATATGTTAACAAGGGCTGTTTGTAAAACATGCATGCCCCCTATATGGGCTCTCAGTTGTAGTGACAGCCATTTTGTAAATATGTTTTTGTCACTGTGACCTTGACCTTTGACCTAGTGACCTGAAAATCAATAGGGGTCATCTGCGAGTCATGATCAATGCACCTATGAAGTTTTATGATCCTAGCCATAAGCTTTCTTGAGTTATCAGCCGGAAACCATTTTACTATTTCGGATCACCGTGATCTTAAACTTTGACCTAGTGACCTGAAAATCAATACGGGTCATCCGCCAGTCATGATCAATGTACCTATGAAGTTTCATGATCCTATGCCTAAGCGTTCTTGAGTTATCATCGGGAAACCATTTTACTATTTCTGGTCACCGTGACCTTGACCATTGACCTAGTGATCTGAAAAATCAATAGGGGTCATCTGCGAGTCATGATCAATGTACCTATGAAGTTTCATGATCCTAGGCGTAAGCGTTCTTAAGTTATCATCCGGAAACCATTTTACTATTTCGGGTCACCATGACCTTGACCTTTGACCTAGTGACCTAAAAATCAATAGGGGTCATCTGCGAGTCATAATCAATGTACCTATGAAGTTTCAATATCCTAGGCATAAGCGTTCTTGAGTTATCATCCAGAAACGATTTTACTACTTCGGGTCACCGTGACCTTGACCTTTGACCTGAACATCAATAGGGGTCATCTGCAAGTCATGATCAATGTACCTATGAAGTTTCATGATCCTAGGCGTAAGCGTTCTTAAGTTATCATCCGGAAACCATTTTACTATTTCCGGTCACCATGACCTTGACCTTTGACCTAGTGACCTCAAAATCAATAGGGGTCATCTGCGAGTCATAATCAATGTACCTATGAAGTTTCAATATCCTAGGCATAAGCGTTCTTGAGTTATCATCCGGAAACGATTTTACTACTTCGGGTCACCGTGACCTTGACCTTTGACCTGAACATCAATAGGGGTCATCTGCAAGTCATGATCAATGTACCTATGAAGTTTCATGATCCTAGGCCTAAGCGTTCTTGAGTTATTATCCGGAAACCATCTGGTGGACGGACATACGGACGGACAGACAGACCGACACTTGCAAAGCAATATACCCCCTCTTCTTTGAAGGGGGGCATAAAAAGTTATTGCAAAAGTTTAACCAAGGTTTAAGTTGGTGACATACACAATGAATGACAGACAGACAGACCCAAAACAATATGCCCCCGATCTTTCGATCCGGGGGTATAAAAAATATATGCACAATATCTGCAAAATACCAATGCAAGATCATTTACTGATAATAACTGAGTTTTAGCTCCTATCCAATATATTAGTTTGTAAAAATAAATAAAACAAGGGACAAAATTGTCACAAAACCAGGTTTTCAACTCAAAGTGTGACCTTGACTTTAGAGATATTAACGCAATTCTTTCGCACGACATACCCTCGGCCTCCAATGATGAACAAATGTGCCAATTGATTTTAAAATCTCACCATGAACGACATAGTTATGGCCCGGACAAGCTCATTTATGACCATTTTTTACCTTTGAACTCAAAGTGTGACCTTGACCTTGGAGATATTGACGTGATTCTTTGGCGTGACACACCATCCACTGATGGTGAACAAATGTGCCATATGATTTTAAAATCTCACAATGAACAACATAGTTATGGCCAGGACAAGCTTATTAGGCACGCTAGCCCGCCGACATTCGCCAATCTAATAACCAGTTTTCTTCGAAACCCTGGTTAAAAATCTAAAATAGCTGTTCTGCTTACTCACACCAGGTAGTGACTACTTAAATTAGTTTTCATTATCAAAGTTTTATACATGTAAGAAACTCAGCGTTTCTTCAATGATGGTTACAGTGTAAATAACATGAAACAATTAATAATACATTAAAATGTAACATTAAGCATAAGCAGTGATTTTTCTTCACATTATATTTTACAGCCTGTACTGTTTTGATTCGGGAAAAAGTGCGATAAACCATAGGGAAAATTAAAACATTATTATAACGATTATAAATAACAGTTATCAGTATACCAATTGTTAATAAGTGCATATATTTAACTGCTTTCTAAAATTCCTATTATAAAACTGCTAGGGAATTAAACTTCTGTTTGACCAATTGAATTTATTTTAAAGTTTGGCTTATTATATTGGACATTTTGGGGATTTTTTTAATACTTTTTGCCACCCTGTAAGAGGCTGTAATTTTGGAAAAAAACAACACTAATAGGAAATATCTTGCATTTGTATTAGTTCTAAACATAGTAGGTTATGGTATTATACAATACTCAATGCATTACTTTTGTTAGTTTAGCACTGTTAAAATTAGTAATTTAATGAGAAGTTTAAGTTTTGTAAAGTAAAAAAAAAACAACGTAACTTGGTAATGAAAGAAAAATACGAAATGGGTAGTAAACGTTTTGTATTTCATATAAAAAAGTCAATCAAATCCAAGTAAAGTTGTTGAGGTCCGGAAAGTTTCTTCACTTTTGCACTTATGTTAAGTTCATGATTTTGGGGCATAATTGTACACCTTGAACTTATAGCCATCAACAGTTTGAACTAGTAGATAGGAGGCGTGTACAATTTATATAAGACGCATTCTTTTTTGTCGACTTCAACGGCGACACTCAGTTGCATGTTATCTTGGCTTTTTTAACGTAATCAATACCAACAAGTTTATTGCAGATTTTTACCAAACATATGCATATGATCGGTGACATTTCACATCCTGCGGCGGCACGTTGCATTTTGACGCCATGCTTCGCATCTGTCCGCCAAGGCAAGCCGCTATATGACGCCGAGTCGATGCGCATCCAGAGCTCCAGATAAGGTTTTGTGAAATTCTTAAATTACTACCAGATTTTCAAAAAGAATTCTTAACTCTGAAATTTTATTCTAAACGTTACTACTAAGTTTTGGATAATAATTCTTATTTTTTCTAAATGACCTCAAATAAATAATAATGGTTATGTTCATGCAAAAAAAATCAAAATAAACATACTAGCAACTTTATTTATACGAGTTCAACAGTGTCTTTTCAGTATTATACACCTTTTTTTCCCAATACCTTCATATGCCCAAACTGTGCTTAGATTGCATGCCTTAGATGAATTTTTACATATTTCACATTTAAAACGGGTCGTCCCTTATCATTAGCCACGGGACTTGTCCCTTCCACTCGTTCAATGTTTTTGTGTGTGTTTAAGTTTGGACCCATCGTGTCGCGTTTTTGTTTAGCTTTTTCGACTGTATCGGCAACTGAACATACAACAGCGTATAAGATCTTTTCTATAATATGTCTTTCTAAACATTTAACTTCTGCTCACTTTGCGTACAATATGTTAAAAGCGTGTTTTTGGACGCTTTGCAGTTTTTTAGGACGCTCTCTGGGCACCGCCATTGTTTTTTGACAGATAGACTGTATACGCCGCTTTTATTGGAAAAATGCGCTTTTTAAAACAAACCCGATAACCATTCTATATAAGCACCGCAAAGATCTTTAATACGCGAAAATAACTCAATAAAAATCGATACGAACCAGTGTAAAAATAATATTCGTAACGTGGTTTTTTTAATTCTTAATGGTACGACAAGATTTTAAAATAAATACGTAACAGACTTGTTCGTAATAACGAAAATACGACCCTTATCTGGAGCTCTGGCATCATAAAAAAAATCTTTAAAAGATTAGTTAGTCACTAAATTTTAAAAGAGCAATTATAATAAAATTATTATAATATTAAAAATCATAATTAATTTAATGTAATCTATTACTGCATACTTACTATTTTTCCTGTCGCTACTCATTACCCAATTATCCCGTATAATCCAGTATTAAAGCAAATTCTGGTAAATATTTACAAGAAAAGTGCTCCAGAATTTCAAGAAATACAAATATTTGCCTTTTTTATTAAGTATGAAATGAATGTTGGCATTTGTTTCTATTTAAAGATGTGATGAAATAACGTGCGATCAGGGCGTTTTTTTTTCCCAAATGAACACGCATCAACATTCTGAAGTGATGCTCATGTATTTATACAACACAAAATAAACCCACACTTTTCATGCAACATTCTACATGTCTGCATAATTTTCGAGAACTTTCTTTTTAGATAAAGGATAAGCACTGTTTATTTGACACTAGAATTTAATTGTTAATGTTGAGTTAGCATTAAAACTTGGAAGCATGTTTCGGATTGCAAATTGAATAATGCTAATTTAAGGATCGAACGAAACATTACAGTTATGCTTAATTAATTCAACAATAATTTGTTAAAGCGCATTATTTGTTGAATATATTTTAGGATATGCTATTATAAAACTTGTCTATAAAGCATCATATAAACATCATATCCGCTTATTAAAACATGAAAATAATAACATGAAAGTAGCGTAAATCTAGGTTTCGACGCTACACAAATGCACATGTAGGTGTATATCTTTGAACTCTATCCGCGTACGTATGCAGAGGATTTATGCCGCGAAAGTACGCGAGGTAAATTCAGACTCAGCGTTATTGCACGGATTGATGTTGAGTGCCTGGGCGATACGCCGCGTGAAAACATGACAAGGCCGCCGAATGATTCTGGCTGTGGTGTGACCAAGGATTATGTTTGTTCCGCGTTGGCTGTAATGTAAATAAGTTACTTAAATCATCTGCGATGCAATGACTCATTGTCATGGGGCAAAATTAACATTTCCATTTGTGTCTTTGGCCGACACGATAAGACAGACCAACGTCGCCATTTTTTTACAATAAACCAATCTAGTAACGCATAGCGTTATAACAGTCTATTTTGTAAGGGGGCAGGGGATATATTTTTTTACCAAATTTTGAGTTCTGAGAGGCCGCAAACACTCATATCCATTTCATCAAAACAGAAAGTGACACAGGAAAATCTTTTTGTGTCAGTGTCATAACATAGGCAACATACATTGAAAATACACCCAAAGAAAAGGCTGGCTTCTTCACTTGTGAAACTATGGTCCTTGATGTTTCCCCCCACCAACCTAATTTTTAATAAAAATTGAGAAATTTCACCCATTTGGCACAGAACATTCAAACAGAATGCAATCCTAGTTTTGACTACATTACTCATTTATTTCATCCCTGTGCTGTGTTTATTTACCTAGAAAAGTGTCTCCCATACGTTTAGATTGCTCACAATTTACCTTCAAATCTGTGATCTGTTTCTTCAGCGAGAAATATTGACTTCCGCCAAAAGTGAAATTCAAAATGTACTTGCTAGGGAGCTGTCAACTAGTTTCAATGTTTTTTTTCCAAAATGTTGAGACATTCTTTCTTTAACCTAACACAAGAAATAAATCTTATAAATTCCTAGTTGATTTTTAAAGACCATAAGTTATCCCTACCCTAAAGATATGTAATGTTCACCCCCTTTCACTGACATATCCCCTGCCACCTAAATTAGATATAGGCTACATTAAACTAAATCATTAAATGTATAGGTGCAATGCAAAATTGTTGCTGCTTAAAGGGCGCAAAATAAAAATATTTTTATTTCGTTTTAAAATTTATAGGTGCAGCAAATCTGACTAACATTTAATCAATTTGTTGTGGCCTAAAGCCAGATCACTTTTTGTATTACATTCTCTCATGCGAGGCGCCAGCTCCTCATGCGTGCCACGCATGATTTTGTTATTCATTTGCTATAAGATATTGTCAAACAATTGCAATTTGGTGCATACACGAGGTCAGAACTTTGCAGATCTTATTTGTTAGCATAAGGTTATTGGTTCTGTCCAAAAAAGAATGCAAAACCTGATTTCATTAGCTACCAATCATGAGTAAAAAAAAGTATGTACCTTTTTTAACCGAAAATGTATGGTTTCTACGTTGTATTTTATATGAAAAGGGTCAAACGACTGTCTAAGATCTTACATCACATGTCATTGAATTATAAATTACATGCGAAATTCAGATACGAACCTGTTTTTAAAACGAAAGCGCGTGATAATTATTCGAGCCACCTGCTGCTAGAACACTATATAGCGTTTTGTGGCGGTTTATGTATTGTTCTTATGAAACATTTGAAAATATTGTAATAAAGTTCAGAAAATAGGCATAATGAGTCACTGAACAAACGAGATCACATGTTGAGATGATGATGTAAATCAGTTGGTGGAGTACAGATTGTTCCCGGTATTTTCACACGAAAAAATGTTAGGGGTTCTACTTTCACCAACAATGACGAATATAAGCAACTTTGAGCAATCCATGTTAAGTATAAAACAGATTATTTCACCATTAACAATTTTTCGAATGCAAACAAAAACATGACATTAAACATCGTGTATCAAAAATATAGCTTGACAAAAATAAATGTAAAAAGAAAACTTACAGTATATTCACAACAATCGCTTTAAACTGGCTCACTAAGACGAATTTTGGCGACTTTTTCGATATCACTAAAATTGAATAAATATCCTCGACGTATGTTGATTTGCGTTGTTAATGTTTTGCATTAAAATTAGCAACAAACAAAAAACAAAGCGTTGTATATATCATACCTTGTTGAAAGATACCCATATTCCACTAGTTAATGGAGCATATTTATTTTCTGCAACACCCACATTGTAATCCATGAAAACAGTTGTTTTAACGACACGTTTTCAGTCTCCGCCATTTGACTAGAGTGTCCTCGCACTGAAGTTAAGGTCGCGACCTCTGACGTCATGCATATATTACACACTGGACAACTACAAACAAGACGAGGACCATCATTTGCATATATCACATGAAGCGGGGTACCAAACTATAGCGAATGGCCATACAGGCGGGAAAACACGGATACCAGTCGATTTTACACTTTTCAAGGTCACGTGACAGTAGTAAACTGTGCGTAGTATGTGTATGAGTACCATGGATAGCCGATAACTTGAGGACTATGTAGTTTTATGTTTAAAAGATGTAGGACAACAAAACTAACGGAAATAAATGAAAACTTTCTGAGGACTATAGTGCAAGTCCTCGCACTGTCCGCCAGTCCTCACGACGTAGGTGTGCAGTCAAGTTTGAGTCCCCACGTTGATAGCTATACAAACACACACACACGCACGCACGCACAAACGCACGCGCACACACATACTCGCTCTAATTAGTTTATTTAGTTTAGTCCGAGTGTATTAGTTCATATGTTAATTTAATGTGTATGTTCTACAATTTTTGTATATATATTTTTTTATGGCAAAACCCTTCCCTTTTTGTTATTGTAAACAGTTTTATTTATCATGTGTACCTGTTGCTTTTCGGGATGTAACCAAAACTTTTATTTTAAGGGTCGAGTTACAAATACTTATAACACAGTGTCGGTTGAAAAGATGAGAACGACGAATACATTTTTTTAAATGACAGTCGAAATATGTAGTTATAACACAAAAGGGTTAGCATCATCAGCAAAACGTACCATTATGTTTCAATGGCTTAAGGAAAACAAATATGCTTTTTTCAAGAACTACACTGTAACGCAGATGTAGATAACACACCTTGGGGTAATCAATGGGGAAGAGACCTTTTCTTGAGCGGAAATAGTTCTAACTCTCTAGGCATTGGCATTTTTATCAAGAAAGATTTAGACTTTAAATATAAAATTTTAGAATATGAGGAAATTATAATAGGCAGGCTACAATTATTGAAAATAGAAGTACAAGGGAAACTAATTGTTTTGTTTAATATTTATGGTCCAAACACGGATAATACGGATTTTTTTAACACTTTGGATATACATATACAGAAATATAATGATCATTCACTAATCCTTGGTGTGGATTTTAACACTGTTATTAACTATAAGTTACATATATTAAACTAAACGGTCGATCAGATACAAATAAAAAATGTAACGAAAAAATAAAAGAAATAATAGAAAACAATGACCTATGTGATATATGGCGTTTAAAAAATCCACATAAAAAAGTTTACACATGGCATTCAAACACTCGACCGCCTATATTTTGTCGCTTAGATTATTTTTTTTTAATCTCAGGACATTGTAAATTGTCTCGCAGATTGCAACATTTCCACAGGGTTCAAATCGGACCACTCAATAATATCAATTAAATTAAATCTACTTGTATATTGCAGAGGCCCTGGATACTTTAAAATAAATAATTCATATTTATTGGAACAAGAATATAAAAGTTGTATCCGGGCGTCTATATCGGAAATCGCAAACATCAATCGCGAAGCTAATCCAAATACTTTGTGGGAAATAATTAAAGGAAGCATTCGAGACGAGACAATTAAATATGCCAGCAAAATAAATAAGAAGAAAAAGGAACAGGAAGAAACACTTAAATCGAAAATTACAGAGCTAGAACAACAACTAATAATAAATAGCAATGATTTAGATAAATGCAAACAACTGATCGACTCAAAAAGTGAATTAAATAATCTAATTGAAAATAATATAAAAGGAATACTGCTAGGAGCTAAGGCACAGTGGATTGAAGGCTCCGAAAAAAACACAAAATATTTTGCAAATCTGGAAAAAAAACGAGCAGAAGCCAAAATTATACAACAACTCAAAACTAAAAATAATAGCATAATACAAGACCAAAAAGACATACTAAATCACACAGCAAACTTTTATAAAGATCTTTATAAAAAGGACACCAATATAGAAAAAAAACAATTATGAACGTTTCTTTACGAATATATGCAATAAGATAAGTCCAGAACAAACGCAAAATGAACAAAAGTATCTATCACAGCATGAATGCGCTAAAGCATTGTTAGACATGAAGAACAATAAAAGTCCAGGATCTGATGATATCTCTGCAGATGTTTATAAAATATTTTGACAAATATTAAGGAATATGTTGTTAATTCTCTTAATTACTCTTTAGACACAAATAACCTTACAGAACTGCAAAAACAAAGCATAATTACTTTGCTACCCAAGACCGGAAAAGACACCCTTTTGATCGATAACTGGAGGCCTGTCTCACTTCTTAATGTGGATTACAAAATAGCTACAAAAGCCATTGCCAATCGCATAAAACCTTTCTTAAATCACATAATTAGTACAAACCAAACCGGCTTTATTAAAGGGAGGTACATTGGCGAAAATGTAAGACTTTTACAAGAAATTATTGAACGAATTGATGAATCTAACGAAACCGGCCTAATATTTTTTCTGATTTTAATAAAGCCTTCGACAGTCTTGATCATGAATTTATGTTTAAATGCCTGCGCCATTTCCGTTTTAGCGAACACACTTTACAGTGGGTTAAGTTATTCTATAAAGATGCAACATCGCGTGTTACAAATAATGGACATTTTTCGGAGTTTTTCTGTATCAAAAGAGGGGTGAGGCAAGGATGTCCTTTATCGCCGTACCTTTTTATTATCTGCATTGAATTAATGTCGATAGACATAGAACTTAACACAGAAGTAAAAGGAATACAAATTAATAATGTAGAACTAAAACAGTCACTTTTTGCTGATGACGCTTCTTTCATACTAGACGGTTCTCGTACATCGTTCGAAACATTAATAAAAATCATAGAAGACTTTGCAGAAATATCCGGACTTACATTAAACAGACAGAAATGTAAAATACTTAAAATAGGGGCATTCAAAAATAACCCAATAGAGTTTTGCAAATATAAACAATTCATTTGGAACTCTAAACACGCCTCAACTTTAGGGATAGAATTTAGTAACGAACCAACAGAAATAATGTCATTAAATATTCCTCAAAAAATTCATGCTTTTGAAACTTGTTTGAATAAATGGAAACGGTGGAAACTATCGTTAATTGGAAAAATCACAGTTTTAAAAAACTTTGCAATACCCAAGCTTTTACCAAATCCATCCCAAGAAATCATTTAAAAAATAAATACACTATGTTTCAAATTTCTGTGGGATGAAAAACCTGACAAAATTGCCAGAAAGCAGATCATACAAGATTATGCCGATGGTGGTTTAAAAATGTTAGACATTGACCTATTCTTAACATCCCTAAAAGCCAGTTGGGTGAAAAGATTTATATTTCAACCCGTCTCAAAACTGATTAGAATCTATACCAATATGCTAAACAACTATGGAGGAATGTTAATTTTAAAATCAAATTACCATGAAAAAGATGTTAGAGACCTTAACATCAAATCCGAATTCTTAAAAAACATCCTCTGTGGATGGCTCAGTGTCTCATTAGAAAAAAATGAAATCCCAATACAAAAGCAAATTATCTGGAATAATACATTTATAAAAAACGAAAATAAAACTTTTTTTATTAAAACATGGTTCGAAAGAGGTATTCAATATATTGAACATATATATGATTTTAGAAAAAGAGAATTTTACAGTTTCCAAGATATAGTAATTCTTTATGAAATAGATAAAGCAGATTTTATAAAATACCATCAAATTGTCAAAAGCATACCCGTCGATTGGAAAAATAAACTAAACGTAAACGATATCATTTATACCACCCCGGAATACATGCTTAACAAAATAACAGAACATACAAAAGCATGCAAACTAGTTTATAAATCTCTTTTACTAAAACACAAACCTGAAAAGTTCAAACAATTTGACAAATGGAAAGACACGCTTAATAATCCAGAAATTAATCAAAGAACTATCTTCAGTCAATCAGTTAAATTAACTATTGACACCAAACTTAGAAATTTCCAATATAAATATCTCATGCACATTTTACCAAACAACACTTACCTACATAAATGCAATCTTGTTCCGTCAACCTTATGCGATTTTTGTAATATGTACTCAGAAACGAATAGTCATGTATTCTGGGATTGTCATCTCATTCAAAAATTTTGGATGGATATCAAAAACTTTATTGACAACAAATCAAACAGGTTAGAAAACATTGAACTAAATTTTGCAAAAATATCATTCTGTAATTTCACCATAGCTGACTCTAAAAATTCACACGTAATAAACTCCGTAATATTATTGGCTAAATACTTTATCTTTAAATGCAAACAGGAAAAAGCAACACCGCAAATAGATGCTTTTGTATCTTTTTTTAATAATCGAATTAAACTCGAGGAATTAATAGCGACAACACAAAATAAATTACATATATTTTATACTCACTGGACATTTGTAACATAGATACACCTACCCAAAAGCAACATACACTTTCCTTTTTTTTTTTTAAATTTTTAGTTTTTTTTTTCTATCCATATATTTATGTAACTTTGTGATTCTATTTCATGTTGGTGAAACTTAAAACATATTTATTCACACCAACCATAGTCTTCACTGATGCTTTGTATCATAATTATATCGAGAAAAATGTGAAACAAATATATTAAAAACTATGTATTTCATACATTATATGTTCTGCAATTATGTAATAAAAATATTACGATGGAAATAAAAAATGGAATAACAACAAGAGGGCCATGATGGCCCTGAATCGCTCACCTGACTCATTAAGATCAGATAAAAACTATGACCTCTATTGTCTACACAATGTTTTTCTATGATTTGACCTAGTGACCTAGTTCCTGACTCTAGATGACCCAAATACATACAATCCCAATCCAGATTTCATCAAGATAAACATTCTGACCACAGTTCATAAATATTGGATGAAAACTGTGACCTCTATTGTCAACACAAGGTTTTTCTATTTATTTGACCTAGATTTTTACCCCAGATGACCCAAATACAATCCCACCCAGATTTCATCAAGAATTCACACCAAATTTCATAAAGGTTGGATGAAAACTGTGATCTCTAATGTCTACACAAGATTTTTCTATTATTTGACCTAGTGACCTAGTTTTTAACCCCAGATGACCCAAATAAAATCCCAACCCAGATTTCATCAAGATAAACATTCTGACCAAATTTCATAAAGATTGGATGAAAACTGTGACCTCTATAGTCTACAGAAGGTTGTTCTATTATTTGACCTAGTGACCTTGTTTTTGACCCCAGATGACCCAAATACAATCCCAAACCGGATTTCATCAAGATAAATATTTTGACCAAATTTCATCAAGATTGGATGCAAACTGTGATCTCTACTGTCTACACAAACAAATTGTTGACGGACGGACGCACGGACAAACGCAGGCACGCACAACGGACGCCGGACATCACACGATCACAAAAATCCCATAGAAACAAGGGCTGTTTGTAAACATGCATTGCCCCCTCTATGGGCTATACGTTGTAGGCGACAGCCATTTGTGTGAATACTTTTTTGTCACTGTGAATGGTGGTGGTGGTAGTAGTAGTAGTAGTAGTAGTTAGTTAGTAGTAGTAGTGTGGTTTTTAGCTAGTAGTAGTATGAGTAGTAGTAGTAGTAGAGTCGTAGTAATAGTCGTTTAGTAGTAGTAAGTAGTAGTAAGTAGTAGTCAGTCGAAGTAGTAGTAGTAGTAGACAGTATAGTAGTCAGTACGTGTAGTATGTAGAAGTATAGTAGTAGCGTGTAGTAGTAGTCGTCGGCGTAGAAGTGGTAGTAGTAGTAGTGAGTTAGTAGTAGTGTGTAGTAGTGGTAAACTTTACGGTGTAGTAGTGCCAGTAGTAGTAGAAGTAGTAATAGTAGACGTGGTGGTTTGGTGGGGTGGTGGGTGTGGTGGTGGTGGTAGTAAGTAGTACTAGTAGTAGTAGTACTAGTTAGTAGTCGAGAAGTAGAGTTAGTAGTAGTAGTAGTAGTAGTAGTAGTAGTAGTAGTAGTAGTAGTAGTAGTAGTAGTAGTAGAAGTAGTAGTAGTAGCAGCAATACTTAAGAATGATCAAATGGGAAAAGGTAACCTAGCACTGGCAGTAAATATGGGGCTCATTTACAGGTCAGATTTGGAATCTCTGCTGTAAAATGAGATTTTGAATGAATTAAAGGGAGGCAAATCTGTAATAAAAAGAACATGCATAAACCGTAGTTGTTTCCCTTGTTTGAACCATGCTAAATCCTTACAAGTTTGGAAAGAATTGGATGAAAAATTTGGACTTCATTGCATAAACACCATTTTCTCAATTCAAGGGGAGGTAATTCTGTACTTCATGGACCAATAGTGCTCATTTTTTGTAGGGTTCGTGTCCTCATTGATATAAAGACACTGTGCAAATTTGGAAAGGATCGGACAAAAAATGTGGAAGATTTTCGAAAGTTTTCACAAAATAGGCAAAAACGAATAAACATGCAAAGTTCAACGAGCTCCTGCGGCCATGTTTTTTGACGAATCAAATTTCTTTGAATAACTTTTTCAGGGGAGCCTTCAACGGTCATCCCTGTGAAATTTTTTGAAAATCTGATGAGCGGTTTCTGACAAGAAGATTTTTTAAGGTTTTTACCATATATGGTCATGGCGGCCATCTTGGTTATGTGATCAAATTTTTTTTAACAATTCTTTTGTCCCATGACCTAGGGATGCTCCACATGAAATTTAGTTGAAATTGGCTCAATGGTTTAGTAGAAGAAGATGTTTACAAATTGTTTACAGACGGACGGCCGGACGCCGGACGCTGAGTGATCACAATAGCTCACCTCGAGCTATCGCTCAGGTGAGCTAAAAACAAAAAAGCATAATAAGTGCTAGTAATAAAATTTCAAATAAAAGAAGGAATTAGTATGAAACAAATTTTCTGAAAAAAACAACAACATCAATACTATCAGTAAAATTGCTTTAACAGTTCCTTTTTGGCTTTGAATCCTTATTTTGGCTTCTGAATGTCAAAGTGGTTTGTTTAGTAGTAGCAATAAATATTGATATTCACTATGACATTGTCTTCACTGTTTTGTTTTTTATCTATCTTCTTATTTAAAACAAGAGCTGTGTTCATGAAACACAATGCCCCCTACTGTGCCGCTTTGAAGCCAAATCTTTGACCTTGAAGGATGACCTTGACCTTTCACCACTCAAAATGTGCAGCTCCATGAGATTCACATGCATGCCAAATATCAAGTTGCTATCTTCAATATTGCAAAAGTTATGACCAAGGTTAAAGTTTTGTGACAGACACACAGACACACACATACAATGACAGACAGACAGGCCAAAAACAATATACCCACGATCATTTGATTGGGTGCATAAAAAGATACAAAGCTGACACTTACAGGGCTCAGACCAATGACCTAATTGAATTTAAAAGCAATTACCTTAACCACTTGGCACACTGATCACCCATTATATACGCAATAAAAGCGATCCATATAAGTATGGTCACACAATATAACCAAAAAAAAACCAAAGGAACAAGTATGCAACATATAAAAGCAATATGTCAAAGGATATAGGAAATATTTGGGATAGTACGCAAACTTGAACATAGATTTATCAATAATATGCATATTCTAAGTATAAAAGGGGCAATAATTAAGACAAAATGCTTGATAGATTTGTCTGCTCTTGATTATAGGTTGGGGTGATGTTGGTACACAAGTATGCAAAATATGAAAGCAATATGTAAAGGGACAATGAAAATAAATGGGGTAGTACGAAAACGTTAACATTTGCACGCTAACGGAAACGGCACGGAAATCGAACGCCGACGTGAGTAGGATAGCTCCACTATATATTTTTCATATATAATACTCGAACTAAAAGACCATTGAAATCCAAAACTCCAAGGCACCATTTGCAACCGATTAAGCAAATTAACAAATAAGGACAACGTGTTCGGATTTACAGTAAAGAAATGTACCGGCCGTTTGTTCACAAGTTGTTAATGAAGTTGTTAATGATACACACTAAATATTCAATCTGTGAAACTCAAACATCGTTATCGTGATAATTGAATGAAGGGGAAAGAATTATTATTGAAGGAAAAAATAGACAAAACTAGAATGAAACATATTTACATTTATGTACAAAGATCAAGCAAGCATATACTAGACAACATTAAACAAATTGTTGCTGCAAAAAAGGACACGCATTTAATGAAAAAACAGGCATATATTTACATTTATTTACAAAGATCTCAAACAAGCATATATTAAAAAGCAATAAACAATTTGTTGTTGAAAAAAGACACGCATTAATTAACGATAAACAGGCATATATTTACATTTATTTACAAAGATCATATCATTCCCTAAAATCACACAATTCTAGCCGAATGCTAATGTAATTAAACAAAACTGTACATAACTTCACACGAGCCGCAAAGGCGCCGATCATGACACAACTTCTCATCATTATCTACAATAGCCGGTACATTAAAGGACCTTTTATATAATTAAATGAAGGTGCGAGAATCTATTTCCAAACTGTTATGTGCTGAGTAAAGAGGTGTACCGGCCGTATGTTCACAAGTTGTTTATGATAAGATGCTCGTGTGAATTTGTCTTACACTCGTTTCAGTGAGATTATACCATTTTATATGCGTTAACTTGTACTAGATTGATACAAATAACAAAACACACAAAATTAGCGCCCAGAGCCGATAGTGACGAAGATATTTTATTTGTACATATTTTCCTTCAATAACCGAAGCATTCGTCTTTTAAACAAAATTTGAATCATGCAATCATGCTTCCCGGGAACTTTCTGAAAATGAAAGTGAATTTCTGTAAACAATTACCGTGCATTTGAATGTAACTAAATCTTCTGGAAGGGGTTTGTTCCGCTATGGAAGGGGGTTTCTTCCGCCTATGCAAAACTAGCGAGGGAGTTTCTTCCGCCTATGCAAAACTAGCGAGGGGGTTTCTTCCGCGTATGCAAACTATGAAAGGGGGTTTCTTCCGCCCTGCCGTTTTAAGCGAAGGGGGTTTCTTCCGGAGGGGGTTTCTTCCGTACACCGTGACGGAAAGAGGGACGGACAGTCCGAGCACTTTATGCCCTCCTTTGGGGGCATAAAAAAGAGCTGTCACCATAATATGACATATGCCACCTATATATGCTTTGATAGAAGTTATGAGCATTTATCGAAACCTAAACGCAGATTTCGAAACCTAAACGCGGACACTAAGTTCAAGGCCAAGGTCACAGGGGTGAAAATTTATGGGCGTATGGAAAGGCCTCATCCATATACACATGCATACCAAATATGAAGGTTATATCTCAAGGGACACAGAAGTTATGAGCATTTTTCGAAACTTAAACGCAGATTTCGAAACCTAAACGAGGACCCTAAGTTCAAGGTCAAGGTCACAGGGGTGAAGATTTGTGTGCGTATGGAAAGGCCTCGTCCATATACACATGCATACCAAATAGGAAGGTTATATCTCAAGGGACACAGAAGTTATGAGCATTTTTCGAAACTTAAACGCAGATTTCGAAACCATAACGCGGACCCTTAGTTCAAGGTTTAGGTCACAGTGGTGAAATTTTTGTGCGTATGCAAAGGCCTCGTCCATATACACATGCATACCAAATATGATGGTTATATCTCAAGGGACATAGAAGTTATGAGCATTTTTCGAAACTTAAATGCAGATTTTGAAACCTAAGCGCGGACCCTAAGTTCAAGGTCAAGGTCACAGGGGTGAACATTTTTGTGCGTATGGAAAGGCCTCGTCCATATACACATGCATACCAAATATAAAGGTTATATCTCAAGGGACATAGAAGTTATGAGCATTTTTCGAAACCTAAACGCGAAGTGTGACGGAAAGACAGACGGACGGACAGACAGACAGACGGATGGACAGTCCGATCACTATATGCCCCCTTTTCTTTGAAAGGGGGCATAAAAATATAGATGGCATTTGAGACCAAACGATTAAAACAACACATTTTTTAGCAAGTAACCGCAAATATTTATTGGTACGTATAAATATTAATAAATCATGTGGTAAATACAAATGAAATGGCAATACCAAGTATTGTAAGATTTAACTTATTTTATAACAATTCTCAGGAATTTTGAGACTTGAGTATAAAATAAATATATGTATATATCCTTCAAGAAAGAAGACATATAGTTTGGATAATAAGAAGAAACATTAACATTCACAAACTTTATTGTTATGTATTTGCTGTAAAACACAAACTTATCGCAGTTTAGGAGATGGGAGAATTTAATTGAAACTCTTAAAAATACACTACAGTCAACATTACAGGACTATAACTAATAAATAAACATAAAGATACAAATACATAGTTTTTACCACAGGAAAGGACATTTTATAGCTTTAACTTTCATATGAGTGTGTTAAAATTGTATTTCAACTATTATGTGAAAATCAGGTTCAAAGGTAATGAGGGTGAGAACACTGCGTTTTTCATATAATACCTATTAAGATGGGGCACTGATATTGCCACTGATAAGCAGGCAGCTAGGTTTAGCATTAACTAGGGAGGCATATTTTCACAATCAATGCTTCGGTGCTATGATTCCCAATTTTACGAGTATAGGTCAGTTCTAAAGTCCTGATGTGTACCACATAATTTTATGTTCTAATCATTAATGACAAAGACACCAACTGGTCACACCTATGAATGCCCAATAATATGATTATGAAATATGACCTTGAAATTAAAAATGAGTGTGACACGGCCTTATGCTTAGGGACCTTAGTTTTGTCTGCCACATTTTTCTCTTGTTGTGATATTTATATGCATGCACCGAGTTAATATATAATCTAAACATTAAGAACAAAGATACGGACCAGACACACAAATATGGACGGATCGACAGATTGTTCAAAAACTATAATTCTCTTTGGAGGCATAATATGATAAAGGACATACTTTTCTCTGAACGTGTCTTCTGTTATCCTGTGAACAAAAACATAAACAAGTTACAAGCAACCCTATTGAAAATGTTATATATTCTTATAATATTATGTTATTAGCTAAATGATTCTACTAAGTGAAATGGACCTTGATGATGAATGTTTCCTAGAATAGTAATTTAAATGTTTATGTAAGGCACTGATAGTGTGTGCAGTTGCTCCTTTTGAGTTTAAGTATACTTGATTTTTTATGAACTTCTATGCAAAAGTTACTGAGAAACAGCTCCAGGTGGAAAAAATCTTCAATTCAATTGGAGCTTTGTCACAGATACATTGTACATACAGAGTAACACTATAAATAAGTTCATGTTATTTGCCAACCATGGTAGTGTTATACTGCTAGGGCAGCTGGAAACGTTCACATAGGATTTGGTCATTTTGTTATTTCTACTATAAGCATAATATATAATGTAGAATAAACATTGACTTGATCAAGTCATTAAATCTACCTAATCCAATGTTGCTCTTCTTGTGATGCCCCATTTCTCTGTTTCTCACTTTCCCTATGCTATGTCGTGCAGTTGATGATTTTGTTGATTTTATGTTGCTCTTCTTTTGATTCCCGTTTGCTCTGTTGCTCACTCTCCCTATGCTATGTCGTGCAGTTGATGATTTTGTTGATTTTATGTTGCTCTTCTTTTGATTCCCGTTTTCTCTGTTTCTCACTCTCCCTATGCAATGTCGTGCAGTTGATGATTTTGTTGATTTTAACTTCTTCATCCGCTGACATGACGTCTTAAAAAAAGAAGTGAAGAAATGTCCATGCAATAATACGTACAGTTTTGAAGTGGCACTTTGGTCACAGATGAAATGTTAAGTTTTGAACAAATTGTGAGAATGTTAACAGATTCCATAAGATTCCTTAATGGAAAAGTTTACCGGTAATAACAAGTATCATGCAGTAGAAGTTCAAGAACCCTGAAAAAAGTCTGGTTGCTAATAAGAAAAAAAAATGCTGCAATTAAACGGCATATTCAGAGCTCCAGATAAAAAGCGTATCTGCGTATTTACGCATGGAATAATTAAAGAAACGTTTTAACAATCATCACAGTACGTAACATTAGGCAATACAAATCTTGGTATGTATATTTGATCGGTTATAGTTCGTAACCTGTTTAAGAAATAATCCAGTTGAGTGTTAAATGTAAGATTACCTTTGAATCAAAACTAAGTCAATCAAAACACGGCATTGGAGCTTTCTATGTATAAATAATCTCAATTCTATTTTTTTCTGCGTTTACATCTTATGTAACATTATTGTTCAGTTGGACAGTGAAGCAGAAGCACAAAGTTTTAAGGCTACCTGCATTTGTTAACCTTTGGATAATCAATACATAAAATGAACAAAATATTATACCATTAGCATTGTATGACATTAATATTATCAAAGATACGATAGTTTTCCACAAACAACAAGTTCAAATTAATTGCGACATATTATTTTATTATTATTATTCCGGATTTATATAGCGCCCTTTTCATGCAAGAGTGCACGTTCAAAGGCGCCTGAACAAAGGTATTTGTATAAATTCCTCTTGTCATCTAGTGTCTGCATGAGAACAGTAAGGGAATTAAGAAAACTTGTACGAAGTACAAATTAATATGCATAGAAGGTATCCGGAAATTTCTCCGCTCATTCAAATTGTAATGGCATCCACTTCTCATGTTTTTTTCAAGAGTGGAAAATTCTCTGCTAACCACTTAACATGATGGGAAAAATCTTTGCTTCTATTATTATGACGCATAGAACAGTAAACTAGTGATTTATTTTACAAGCACACTAGAAAAGGAGAGTAACTTATGTATCAAAACATTCATTGTCACTTTTGATGATTTTAATGAAACAATAAATGCGCAACAAAAATAATTTTCAATTGTTACAGACATTTGAAAACTCTAAACTAATAATTACCTGTCATTGTTTGCGATTATTAAATTATTCTGTTTCATTAAAACACTATGTGAAAACGCTGTAATTAATTTGTTCACACTATGATTCTTTAATTGAGGATTCACAGTCTATCATACTCTAGAAGTATAGTGTCAAAATATCATCCTTAAGGACACACACATTAATCCAGCACAAATACTTATACAATCATGATAAGAAAAAAAGCGGAGACGCGGAGAAATGCCCGCATCTGCAAACGGTGAGCGGAGAATTGTCCGACCCAGGCGACCCTGCACAATAATAAGCGGAGATTTGTCCGGGGTCTGGAAAATAATGAGCGGAGAAATGTCGGAGCGGAGAATTGTCTGACATTTTGTATATAACATTAATACAATTGCTTATAAAGAAGCAAACCTGTGGTGTTGAAGTTTCTCTGTTCAACATGGCTCGGGTCATGGGATCCAGACAATCCATGTGTTTTTTTTTTCTTTGGATAACTTGCTTGTCGAGGTAGCTGTGTAACCCAGAATTTGCTGCTTGGTTGTTTGGTTCTTTCAAAATTGTCCAGAAATTCTAACCACCACTCAAAACTGTTCTTTTCATTAAAGAAGTGTTTAATGTGTTTTTATCAGTTTTAACAAAAGCTCCCTTTTTTCTTTAATTGTGTCATACCTAGGTTTTATAATAGTGGGTCTACTGGTGGGAATGTTTTTAAAAAAAGATCCCCTCCCGCCGAGAACTGTCCATTGTGTATGTTGCTGTCCTTTAATTTGTACTAACACTTTTTTTCCTGTACGACTAATCTTAAAGTGTAATGGCTGACTAATTTTATCAACTTTGTTCAGAACTGTCTGGTGTAAGCCACTTTTTAATATCCCATATATAGTCAATCTTTTCCATTCCATCAATTAGTTTAATAATATCAGGGATAGTTTCAGCATCTCTTTAACGTCACTTTTCAGAAATTTTACTGAATGCTGCGTCAATATCCTCATGTGTGTGTCCAACATAGAGGAACGAAATGTGGACCTGAAATTTGTTCAAAAAGCTATGCATTAGAAATTTATCAATGGAACATATTGAACCATATACATATGAACACATTAAACTTCAATTTTAATTTGAGTGTTGAGTACTCCCACAATATGGCCTTATCACAAATATAATACATTTGTCTAAAAGAAATGAACCAAAAAGAATATTTTGCTAATAATTTGAAAAAAAGAGACATAACTCTGTTTAAGGTTGGTTTTATTAACAAAATATAGAAATTTTATTGTAAATACCTTCAGCTTGGCTTTAATGCATTATTTGGAAATAAGATACATTTACTTGTGTCACTCTAGTTAAATGATGTTTTACCTATGTACTTTTTTAAAGTAACACATGCGCACACAAAACAAGAGATGTGTTTGTCAGACACAATGCCCCTCTAATGCGCCGCTTTTTTTACCTTTGACCTTGAAGGATGACCTTGACCTTTCACCACTCAAAATGTGCAGCTCCGTGAGATACACATGCATGCCAAATATGAAGTTGCTATGTCCAATATTTTTAAAAAGTTATAGCAAAACTTGACTGTTATATTAAAGTGTTTTTTTTACCTTTGACCTTGAAGGATGATCTTGACCTTGACCTTTCACCACTCAAAATGTGCAGCTCCATGAGATACACATGCATGCCAAAAATGAAGTTGCTATGTTATATATTTCAAAAGTAATTGCAGAACTTTACTGTAATATTAAAGTTTTGGGACAGAATGACGGACAGAAAGACAGGCCAAAAACAATATACCCCCGATCTATCGATCCGGGGGCATAACAAATTCAGCTTTGTTACAAATTTGACTAAAATTCCACCTTTGCTGCTGATGACAAATCTAATGTTTGAACTCAATTTATTTAATATGTGAAAGTTAAAGAATTAGTAACAAAAATTACACAATCAAGCTTATTTCCAACCATTATGTGGTAACATACAAAGAAAAAAAACCGAGGCTGACTGACAGACAAGCAAAGTGACCCCTATATATCATTCCCCAAACTTTATTTGCAGGGTTATGTAAAAACATTATCGTACATTGAAGTTTTATTGTTTGCCACTAAAATATGTATGCCTTACCTCATCGAACTAATGTTTCGCAGAAGGCCATTACATATTTATTTTTATTCTCACGGGGGCAATTGTCTAGCTGAATGTACAATACTGGGAGCAAAAATCCCTGAAATAAAGGTAATGTAGATGTGGTTTTTTATAAAAGACGCCAAGAGGACTAAAGTGGCACACATAGGAGGAAGAAAACATAAAAGCCAAACAGATTGCTGATAATTTAATGAAAGCTTAAATTTTACACACAACATACTGTTGTAAAGTGGCTTCCACTTGTGATTGATATGCCTGTGTTCATCAGCAAACTGACAGGCAAATTAATCTAAAGTCGCCTGATCAACCAAACAAAGCTAACTTAGGCATACCTGTGTATCTGGTTACTTCAGATTAAATATTCACACAATTAAAGCAAATTTATCACATGCTATACCGTTTCCCATGTAATACAACCATTACATATTTTTTTTATTACACATGTGTTTTACAACATTTTTAAGCGTTTTCAAATGACGTTGCAACTTCAAATGACGTCACAAAATGTAAACAACATTCGGGATTTATCTTTATGTGTGCGTAAATATGTATTTAATTTGCTCATTTAAAAGCATGTGATAAACAAGAGCACCGCCTTGCGGGTGCAGACCGCTCATCTATTTTCTTTTTTAAGGTGAAGGGACTCTCAATTTAAATCACAAAGGGGGGAGGGGTGGAGTGAAGAGGGGCGTATAGTGTGGGGGTGGGGGTGGGGGAGGGGATTCTTGGGTGCGATGGTTGGACAGTATTTCAAATATTAAATAATAAAAATAAATATTTGTGTTTTTTAACCGTTTCAAAAAACATAATTTGGGGGGGGGGGGGGTTCGAGGGGGGTAGGGGGGGAGGGCACGGGGGAATGGTTTGGGTGGAGTCGATTGTGGTATGTTAGGTAAGAGTGGTTTTGTCAAAGTATCAATCAAATTCAATCATAAATAAAGAAGTTATGGCAATTTTATCAAAATTTAATAATTTGACCTTGATAGTCAAGGTCATTCAAAGGTCAAGGTAAAATTCTACTTGCCAGGTACAGTAACCTCATGATAGTATGAAAGTATTTCAAGTTTGAAAGCAATAGCCTTGATACTTTAGAAGTAAAGTGGATCCAAACACAAAATTTAACCATATATTCAAAGTTACTAAGTCAAAAAAGGTCCATATTTCCTGAAAATGACAACCAGAGTTATGCAACTTGTCCTTTTACTGTACCATTATGATAGTTTGCGAGTGTTCCAAATATGAAAGCAATATCTATGATACTTTAGGGGTAAAGTGGACCGAAACACAAAACTTAATCAAATTTTCAATTTTCTAAGTATAAAGGGCCCATAATTCCGTCCAAATGCCAGTCAAAGTTACATAACTTTGCCTGCACAGTCCCCTTATGATAGTTTATAAGTGTTGCAAGTATGAAAGCAATAGCTTTGATACTGTAGAATTAAGTGGACCTAAACACAAAACTTAACCAAATTTTCAATTTTCTAAGTATAAAAAGGGCACATAATTCTGTCAAAATGCCAGTCAGAGTTACATTACTTTGCCTGCACAGTCCCCTTATGATAGTTAGAGTTAGTAAGTGTTGCAAGTATGAAAGCAATAGCTTTGATACTTAAGGAATTAAATGGACCTAAACACAAAACTTAACCAAATTTTTCAATTTTTTAAGTAAAAAAAGGGCACATAATTCTGTCAAAATGCACGCCAGAGTTATCTAACTTTGCCTGCCCAGTCCCCTCATGATAGTAAGTAAGTGTACCAAGTTTGAATGCAATAGCATTGATACTTTTTGAGAAAAGTGGACCTAAACGCAAAACTTAACCGGACGCCGATGCCGAGGCCGACGCCAAGGTGATGACAATAGCTCATAATTTTTTTTTCAAAAAATAGATGAGCTAAAAAGATCTGACACTCGTTGTCATATCATACCATATTTTATTAAACTCGTCCATGAAATTCATTAGTAAGCTCGCCAAAGGCTCGCTTACTTACAAAATTCCTGAACTCGTTTAATAAAATATGGTATAATATGACAACTCGTGCCAGATCCTATATTTAATCAGTTTTAAATTATACCTCAAAATGAAAATATTCAAAAAGCTATCTGTAAAGTGGCAAGTTCAAGAAATGGTTCAATTTAATATACCTAAAAAAACACTCTTTAGATGATTCCCTTTTTTGAGATATTAAATTAAACAATGCACATACTGGTAATTTCATAATACCAACTTAATATATACTGGTATTTTAATGTTTGTTTGAAAATGTTAGTTAAAGACAGACAACAGACAGATATTATACGAAAACTCTGCGAGGTAAGAAATAAGAAAGTACCTTTCTTAATGAAATTGTTTTCCAATGTCTTGAGAATTACATTGATTGTCAAATTTGGATCATGTTGAAATTGCAAATAATCCAAAAATGAAGCAAAAAGGCCATCTCCATGACTTATTACTCCAGTTATATGCGTCGTCAAAAGAGCTGCAGACTTAATAGCCTGAAACACAGAAAAGTTCATTAACGTAAAGGAGTATCAATGTTCCAAATGATACATAACATACATGTTATAATGTATTAATACATGTTCATTAAAACTTAAGTTACACATTTCACAAAAAGGTTCATTTTTTTGTTCATTTTATTACGAAAAAATTGCTAGTATACACAGTTGTATTCAGTTTAAGGAATATTTAATCTGTCAAAATCTTGCAGTTAACTGTCCCTTTGACATTACCTTTGATTTCCTTCCAGTAAAATGTGGTAGGTCAATTTTGGCTGAAAAAAAAACACTATTAACTATAATGTGGGCTAAGGTAAGCTTACATAAAAATTAAAAGAATTGATATCCCTGCAGAATGAATAACATGTACAGATTAATTTGAAAAAAACAACAAGAAATGTGTTTGTCAACTACACTATGTCCCCTTCAGCGCCACTTTGAAACTATATATTTGACCTTTGACCTTCAAGAATGACCTTGACTTTTCATCACTCAAAATGTGCAGCTCCATGAGAAACACATGCATGCCAAATATCAAGTTGCTATCTTCAATATTGCAAAAGTTATGGCAAATTTTAAAGTTTGATGCAAACACATAAACAAACCAACAGACAGGGCAAAAACAATATGTCCCCCACTATAGTGGTGGGGGATATAAAAATGTATTGTCATTAAAGCACAAAGAGACATGTCGGGATGGAAAATTTTCCTCAATTTCAATCAATTGAGTGGTCACATCTTTGGAGAAATCCGTTTGATCCCAACAAATCTTGTATGTGCACAACTGCCAAAGGATATACATTTATTCAAGGTTTATGAAATTTAATTCAAAAACTATTAGGAAACAACTTGCGAAGAACAAAAATCCTGATTTCACTGAATTACATATGCAGTGTTTAATGATTGTGATATTAGATTTTCACATAAGCATTAAATTAAGGACACCTAACAAATATTTTTTTATACACTGTATCAACTTACATTGATCCATACCATCTACTATAAGAGACAGGAACACATCAGGAATAGACTTTGCAGCCTGCCGTTTTGCATAGTAGTATTTCCTTTCTAACCTTAACCACAATAGATATGTACATGTAAATTGTTATTTGGTTACACTATGTTATGCATGGTTAATTAACAGTCCTTCATTGACATAACTGATAATGCTGCATATTGCTGCAATTTTACTTATAATGTTTGCATTCTAAAATAAGCAAATACACTAGTGAAAGTAAAATAAACAAGAGCTTGTCACAGAAGTGCCAAATCCCAAAATGTGTTTGCTTGTTTGACTTTTTTTTTAGAGAGTAGAATAATATTTGTAAAAACAAATAAAGGGAGATAATTCATTATGCTCCGGACAAAAATTTACTTTGAAATTAAATAAAAGGGGAGATAATGCAAAAACTAAGGTAGATAGAGTTATGGTTCTTAGTCACTGCACTTCTCCTACTTGCCATCTGTTTATATTTCAAGTTTCAAGTAAATCCCTTCAGTAGATTTAGAGTTCTTCTCCGGAAAAAAATTTACTTCAAAATTATATAAAAAGGGGAGATAATTCAAAAACTAAGGTAGATAGAGTTATGGTTCTTGGTCACTGCACTTCTCCTAGTTGTCATCTGTTTATATTTCAAGTTTAAAGTAAATCCCTTAAGTAGATTTAGAGTTATGCTCCGGAAAAAAAATTACTTTAAAGTTGTATAAAAGGGGAGATAATGCAAAAACTAAGGTAGATAGAGTTATGGTTCTTAGTCACTGCACTTTTCCTACTTGCCATCTGTTTATATTTCAAGTTTCAAGTAAATCCCTTTAGTGGATTTAGAGTTGTGCTCCGGACAAAAATTTACTTTAAAATAATATAAAAGGGGAGATGATTTAAAAAACTAAGGTAGATAGAGTTGTGGTTCTTAGTCACTGCACTTCTCCTAGTTGCCATCTGTTTATATTTCAAGTTTCAAGTAAATCCCTTTAGTATATTTAGAGTTATGCTCTGGACAAACTTTACTTTAAAGTTATATGAAAGGGGAGAAAATTCAAAATCTAAGGTAGATAGAGTTATGGTTCTTGGTCACTGCACTGCTCCTAGTTGCCATCTGTTTATATTCTAAGTTTAAAGTAAATCCATTGAATAGATTTGGAGATATGCTCCGGACAAAGTTTCGGCCGGACGGACAGACGGACGGACAGACGGACAGGACCAATTACTATATCCCCTCCAAAAAAAATTTCGCCGGGGATAATAAATCAGATGGACCATGATTGATTTTTGTATTGAGCTTGTTGATAACTCGTTCTTTTAAATCTGGATAGTACGCTTGCGAATAACAATAAGTGGCATCTTAAATTGAGTGGAAGGTATTTATTGTCTATATAGATTTAAATATTGTAACTTTTTATTTGGCCCCAGAGTCTATAAACAGAAACTGTTTTATTTAATACTTTTTTGTAAAAGAGTGTCAAATACCAGTGAAAGATAACCCAATATTTTCATTAGTGAAAAACATAAGGTTGATATTTTCACTCTGGCTTAAAATGACGTCATATGTATGATGTCAAAGTACACAAACTGGTGACGTGCGAACCATTTGTCATACATTTTTTTGTTTCATTAAGAATAACAAAAGTTAACTTTAATCCACCTCTTCGCGCTCCAGAAATAATAACAATCGTATTAAATACCTTTAACATGATATCATTTTGTCACATTTACTTAGTATATGAACATATTTATTGTAGATCTTAATAAATCCAGATGCAACACAATGTACAGCATACCAGTATGCATCTGGGTTGACCATAATACTACAAGCTATTCCTCTTATAAATCCTCACAAAGCTACCCAAACTGGCCACACCTAAATACTCACATTTGCCGCTGGTTATGCAGCGCCCTTTCCTTTCTAAGCTGCAATCGCATTTCTTGGCAAGTGGAACTTTCAAATTTTCTTAGCAGAATTGCACACTTCGCGCACTGTGAAAATGTGCTGGACTATACAAAATAAAAAGAACAATGGTACAATCAATATATGCAGTTACCCCATCAGAAGATTCATGCCAAGGGTCATTGACCATTTTACCAAAAATATTGAAGGATCAAAATACAAAATTGAAAGGTCAAATGCAAATACAGGTATTTAGGAGTTGGACTTTATTGCAGGGTTGTTCACTAAATTTAAGTACTTTTGCTTTACAATAAGATTACTGAGTAATTGTTTTCTGACGGATTAAAATAAACATGCATAATCAAACAAAAATATTACCTTTTTTTTCACCTGTGGAAAATGCTTCCTCCATAAAGTGTAGAATGTCTTTTCAGAGACAAAGTCTATCATATCTAAGTATATTTCATAAACATGATTTTTTAATGTTTTAAATGGCAAAAGCACATCTTTGGAATTTGGATTTCCATCAACGTACATTGATGCATATGTTTCAATCCAACTGATACACTCAATGCTTTGCCTTCTTATGCTTTTCATACTAGGAAATGATGCCCAAACAGTGTCTCTTGATTTTTTTAGCTTTCGTTAAAGTATTTTTATTGATTAGTAGGATATTCTGAATGGCCTTAAGGCACACTCCTTGGCCATTGTCCAAAAAACATAGGTGAACTTTCCCACCTTTGGCTCATTCCGACTTTTGTTGATATCCAATTTAATCTCTCTTGATAAGATTTCATCCAGAATGTCTCGCGCATTTTTAAAATTGCATCTTTCGAAATTTTGTCCATACATTTTTTTAAACATTTGCATACATGTTTTGAACTTTTTTCTACGTTTTCAATGCTCAGTGCTTTCTGGACAAGTTTTCCTGAAGAATCTTTGTGATATCCTGTAAAAAAAGAAACAGACAACTGATGTTACATATCTGCCATAAATTCTTTGCAGGACTATTTCCGCTGTTGTAAAAGCCGTTATTGGATTACGTTTCAAATGGCAAATATTTTACCCAAAAAAACACACACACAAAATAGGGATTTAAATTTGCACGAGCCCAGTTGCCATGGCCCCTAAATTTTGTGTTGGGCTGATAGAAAACCCCTTAATTCTCTATACAGAAAGATCAAAAATACAACGCTGGACTCATGTTTTAAAAATGTTAATTTATAACCTTGCAAAAAAGGGTAGAGGTTATCTGTACAACAAGGGGTCTCCCTCTAGTTTGAGCCAACAGTACCTGTACCCTTAGGCGGGGGGAAATTTAGGATCATTTTTCTTTTCCCAAATAGGGGAATTGAACCAAAACATAAGAAATAGGTTGTAAAATACATTTTTATATCATTTTATTGTAAAAAATCCGCCGACTGTCTATTAACATAATGAACCTTAATAACATTTTATTTAGATTTCACCATTGTGAATTTCATATTGACAATTTTGGGTTAAAGGCATTCGACTGCATGAGTGTTGGGGGAATTTTTATCTCACATGGGTGAAATAATACTTTTTTTGTAAGGGGGAGGGGGCCTTAATTCGGCCCCACAAAACAGAGATGAGAACCCTGTTATCGCATGCAAAAAAATGAATATCACATACACAACAAAGAGGGTAAGGGTTAACCTCGTATGTGGTTTAATAATTAACACTTTCAAAAAGTATGAATTTTAGGACAGAGAAGATGAACAAACACTCATTTTAAAATACAGGAAAGGAATAAAAAACACTTGCACTTATTAATTAAATATTTCCAGTTCTTTTACTTCTAGATAAGCAGCAATATTAAACATATTTAACATGAAAAAGAAGAGGACTAATGAATCTATTCTCAAATTGTGTCTATCCTACAAATGGACGTGCTTTCCCAAAGTTAGAGATCATGCATTTATATTTACCAAAAGAACTTTTACCTTTTGAACAATCTACAAATGTTGATGCGAGAACGGTTGAAAATTCCTCAATATCAATGAACGGAAAGGGAATGGGTTGTCCTTTTACTGGTGTACTAGACAGGACTTGGCACCAATCAACTGTTGAAGTTTTAACAATAGAATAAGTCTGGCATCCTAATAAATAATAACAAGAGGGCCATAAAAAATGTTGACATATGATGCACGACACATTAATGCATTACAACAGACAAAGACCAGTCACAATAGCTAACAATGAATTTAAAAGTAAAAAGCAGGACATATTTCTCTTATAATGCAGGTCAAAATTACCCATGGGACTTAGTCTGTGACCTAAGATGATGATCCCGAACACAAGTTTGAAGTTTCAAATTAATACCTGACCACTGTACTACATTGATGGGGAGATGTTGCACGTTTAATAAATCATCAGATGCTTAACAAGAGATGTGTTTTTCAGAAACACAATGCCCCCCTACTGCTCCGCTTAGAAGCCATTAGTTTGACCCTTGACCTTGCACCCTTCCCAAATAAGTGTGTAAAACTCGAGTTTAACACGGGTTTTATCCGTGTTAAACCAAGCGGTATTGGCAGTTGGTTTTTAGAGGGTTTTGGTATGTTGGTTTTTGTGAGTTTTGGTAAGTTGGTTTTTTCTGTGTTTAAAGTGGGTATTTTTACCAACTTGGTTAAAACTGAGTTAAACACAGAAAAAACTCACTTGTTACACATGTGGGTCTTGGTAAGTTGTTTTTTTGTGAGTTTTGGTATGTTGGTTTTTTGTGAGTTTCGGTATGTTGGTTTTTTGTGAGTTTTGGTAAGTTGGTTTTTTCTGTGTTTAAAGTGGGTATTTTTACCAACTTGGTTAAAACTGAGTTAAACACAGAAAAAACTCACTTGTAACACATATGTGGGTTTAGGTAAGTTGGTTTTTTGTGAGTTTTGGTATGTTGGTTTTTTGTGAGTTTCGGCATGTTGGTTTTTTGTGAGTTTTGGTAAGTTGGTTTTTTCTGTGTTTAAAGTGGGTATTTTTACCAACTTGGTTAAAACTGAGTTAAACACAGAAAAAACTCACTTGTTACACAAATGTGGGTTTTGGTAAGTTGGTTTTTTGTGAGTTTTGGTAAGTTGGTTTTTTGTGAGTTTCGGTATGTTGGTTTTTTGTGTGTTACAAAGACTCACAAAAACCAACATACCAAAACTCACAAAAAACCAACATACCAAAACCCACAAAAAACCAACATACCAAAACTCATAAAAAACCAACATACCAAAACTCACAAAAAACCAACATACCAAAACTCACAAAAAAACAACTTAAACACACTTCTGTCTACAAAAGTGTGTTAAAGTTGGTTTTTGTGAGTCTTTTGTTCGCTTAAGGGATCATAAAATTTTGCTTGACTGAGTCTGACCTGTAACCTTTGTAAAAAAATATATATTTACACCTTTATGGTAAAAAGGGTATTTGAGATAAAATCACAACAGATCATTACAAGCCCCATGTGATTAAAAAGAAAAGACACACACAATTTGCAAAAAAATATGTTTATATTAAAAAAACAAATAATGTGAACATTTTTACAGTGCATTTTTAACAAAACCAGGAAAACATCTACCCAAGATACATTATCACAATATGCGAGCACATTTAACATAATAAATTAAAATAAATAACATTCTCCTCTTAGGGCTACCACAGGTAAAAATGGGAGGAAGGATATGAACCATGATATATACAGTTTCAGTTAGTGAGGGGTGATACAGAGGATAAAATTAATAATAATTGTTTTTAACTGTATTGGTGGTACCGGATTTATTAAATGACGCCATTAAGGAATCCTTCATCCTATCTTTTCCTGGAATAGCCCTATACACATATTTACACCTATGAACAAAGGAACATATTGCTCAACACTACACAGTTTATATATTCTCCCCGCAGTACATGACACGAAGCCTCCTCAAGGCCCATTTCATGTTCTCTTCCACTGTTGATATGGGCAGGGCAAACTTTTTGGAGATGACATCTGAAATGTATATGGACAATCAATGCAGGATTTTACTGTACATTACATTATTAAAAAAACATGGAGAAGTTTATTCCACCCAAATCAAGTCTGATCTGAATGACTTAATTTTGGTGGAATAAACTTTTACATCAATATCATCAGTTCAGATATCCCATTTTAACATCATCTACATTAGAAGGATTTCAAAAGAGGTTTTTGAAACAAGGAGGCAAATTACTGTTGCTTGAATTTTTTATATCGTTCAAAATGAGAGCTTGATCGTTAACTTTATACTGAGGTTATTAACTTTATACTGAGGTTATTTTTGTCTGCCTATGTGTTAAATTCTCAAAACTTTTTTATACACAAACACAATTTTTAGTAACTCTTCAATTTGAGCAGTAGTATTAAATTAACGCAAGACAGATTATGTGCTGGAGTCAAATTTGAATTAATTGCATTATGTTTGTTTCAAAATGAATATGGAGGCAGTAGAACACCTATATATTTAAATCCCCTTTTTCCCTAAAAAAAAAGAATCATACCAACCATGGCGTAGTGTTCAGCAATCAGGAGACCCTCTCGAATCTCCCCCTTAGGGTAGGTTGAACAACACTTCATAGAGCAGTCACCAGCTAATCAGGTCTGAAAACTATACTGTCATGGCCTTTGCGAGGTGCGTCTTGTGCATGATCTCATTTGAGATCAGGTCCTGAAAGATATTTTATAATGTAAGTGATAAATATTGCTGTTATGGTATATCTTGTTACTATAAATATTATTAATTTAAATCAAAACAAGTTTGTTTGCGTGTTGTTTTTGTTTGTTTATTTTTGCAATTTAAATCTTGTGATCACATGTGACTTAACGCTTGTCATAAATAATTAAAAGAAATTACGTGTGGTAGAAAATACTGTTTGAAAATGTACCAAGATATGTGGTCTCATTTGGCTGTGTGGACTGGTCGGAATTAGTGTGACGCCTTTCAAATGCTAAAACCTGTATAGTTTTACCTCTCAACAAATCCAACTTTTCTTAGTCAAGGACAGGGCTCGGTATTCCCACTCCTGATCTCCTCAAGTTGGCCTGCTCGTGCAGGGTAAAATCTGGTGTCAAAATCCATACATCAGTTAGTCCCCCTTCTGCTGTCTTTTGGCAGGAATATTCTATCAAAAGAATCTTCCAATCAATGTAAATTTCACCTTGGGAGTTTAACCTTCAAATTTAAAATATAAAAGTTTTCATGAATATGTGGGAAAGAAATCTGTTCCTTAATGACCAGAAATAGGTATAAATAACATTTAAGATGACAATAGACGAGTTAATTGTTATTGTTTATATTCGGGATTTTCCGCGCATGCGCACTGACTGGTTGGCAAAAACACTGATTACAGTAACGTAAAACATGTATAAAGGGCTTTTGTTTAGTCAATAAATTGATAATAAAAACGAAATAAACATTAAAACTCTTTAAAAAAAAGCGCAAATATAGCATATTTAGTACCAAATAAATGTATATTCACAAATAAAATTTCCTCTTCATAAAAATACGAAGTAGTTATTAGCATAGAGTAAACGTGATCGGAAGACTTAATACTGACAATTCCACAAAACAAAACAATAAATTAGCCGTATTCTTTCTGATAATAAGACTTGAATAAATTATATTTAAACACTAATAAAACATATATTAATTGTATTATAATTTTAAGTGTGGATAGTGTTTTATTTCATCAGCGATCGATAGAGTTGCATTTAATCAATTATAAAAAAGCCCTAAAAAGCGGAATACAGTACTATTTTTAAATATTGTGGTAATTTTCTTTTACATTTAATGAATTTACGTTTCGTTTACATTTAATGAATATAAATTCAATTTACCATACAAATGGAAAAACCCTGCATATTAATTACGCAAATTTAACTGTCTTTGCACGTATATTGAAATCTCTTTTAGTAATAAGGAGTGATAAAAATATAGCATTTTATGATTAATGCATATATTTAACTTATCTAACGGCCCCTTTTGTGACTGCTTATGTTCATGATCGTGTTTCGGACCCTGCAGTAATGTACAATATTTACACATAATAGCGGAGTTAACTTTTGACGGTACCTGTTAAATACCTTAATTGCATAGCAGTAAAATTGCACAATATTTAAATGTATATTTATTAAACAATGTATTATTAAGTTTAACTGGCTAATAAATATATACACTCGTTTCCGTTAATACATTTCCGACAAATGTCTTCATATTTGTTAAAATGTTAAAATATTTCATTTTAAAATTAACATATCAGTATTTTTAGCCTTTAAATGTGGCTTAAATGATTGCTCAATATGCCAAGAGATGACATTGAGGTATCGTGACTTATGTTTACTGACTCGTCTGCAACATGTGGTTTATGCAGGGGCACAAGTATAGGTCCCTGGGTTTATGACACCATGTTTTCTTTGTAATTGTCTGGACAGTATCTGATCATAACGAGATAATCGGTTTGTGATAACAAAGGTGCAATTAAACACCGGGATATAAATGCTGCAACAAAGAGTGCCAAAATTAGTGTGAACAATTAAATAAAACAATTACATTCAACAAAAGAATTTATTGAATGTGTAAGAAGGTAAGTTTTTCCAGACACATAAAGGTTCCAGGGTCTTCCCCAGGCCATTTAAGCGCCCCTTGCCGGGGCGCTTGAATTTCGAAATCAGAGTCCCGGGGCGCTTGAAATTTTCCGATCAGTGTATTCTTCAGTAAAAGAAAGTGGAGATTGTCCAAAAAATCAAGGTTTCCCTATCAGTGTATCAATATTCCCTGTTTAAAAAGAGCACTCGGTACCTACTTTCACAAGTAATCGCCATAAACACCACATGGGGTAATGGATAATCCACTGATAAGAGAATAGCATGACGCGCATATCGATTATTCTAGCCACATTACACATTTAAATGCTGACAAGGATGTATCTGGTAACTTCCAGTCGTCAAACTGTGAAGTTCATCGTCCAATCGGTTACGCGAATGCTTATGAGGGCGGGGTTAACTATAGACCATTATTTTTGATTGACGTCGGGCATGAAGTAAGAGTTTATCGCAGCTTGATAAGTAAGAAGATGTACCATTTGAGTAATATAAACCGGTAATTAGTACAGTACAGAACATTAAAGACGGTTTAGGGCATCATCATCACACCTTTTTACTGTAAACAAGTGTTACCTATGACTCATAATTAATACGAGAAATTAATTGCAAGTGGTAAACAATTAATTATTATAGCCAGTAAGTTGTGCAAATGACTCCCAGTTACAATTATGTGATAACAATTTATTTAATTCCAGTACATGTATATTTCAACATGTCCATTTATAGAACTGATTAACCTCGTTTTTCTGACATTTATTCGACACGTAATGCGCTTTAACAAATTTTCGTTGAATTTATTACGCACACTTGTAAATGTTTCGTCCGATAATCGATAGTTAGAAGACTGATGATGGCAACCGGCCATGATCCTCGTGGACAACGTGAATTTCATGCATAATTCCGTCAAAACATTTATTAGACTCGTAAAGTGTTTAAACAAATTATCGTTGAATTAATTAAATTTGTAATCCGAAACCCATTCCCGTAAGTCGATGTTAACGCGTTTTTAATCCGAAACACACTTCCGAATGTAAATGTAACCTCAACGTTAAATATTTTTGCTTCAAATTAGCAGTGCAAATTTATTTTGTGTCGAATCTTTTTCTCAATTAAAAAGAGCGCGAAAATTATGCAGCATGTAAAACGTCGCGTCTATTGCATACAAATGGCGTGTATGGAGCGTTTTAACAAGCACACAACAGGTCAGGGGATTGACGCATATTCAGAGGCAATATTACATCAAATCTATAAATAGTCACTTAAAAATTGGCAAGGTTTGTGTTAATGAAATAACTGAAAGCTTTAATCGTAAATATTTACCAGAAAGAGATTGATAAAAACGGAATAAACGGGATTATCGGGTAATAAATAGAAACTTGAAAAATAGTAAGTATACAGTAATAGAGTCGGGTTGAAACGGATGTATTGGGGAATCGTTCGAGTCGGGATTTTACTATCTGTGCGGAAAAGTTTTAAAGCAATTAAACAATAAAAAAAATATATATTTTTAAATGACTGGGGGATTTTTTTGAGAGTCATAGCGCACCAAATGACGTCTTATGACGCTGTTTTTCTTTGAGTTATAACGCACCACAGAACGTGAATTGACACATTAAATTTTTAAAAAATCAACGTAGGGAGGGGACACCCCTCCCGATCCCACCCCCGATCGGCCCCGGGGCGCCTGGAAAAATTCCTGGGGAAGGCACTGAGGTTCAAATCAGTTACCCTATGTCGCAAACATACAATTGACCTATTCGTTGTTTATTTTTATCCTTATTTGTTTTCGTTCATTAAATTTAATTTATTCTGAAAGAATTTCAATTTCTGAGAAGTTTTTAACTAAAAATGGTCGCGATGAAGTGCCAAGTAGAGAGATTTTTGTTTAACCACATACCGAGCTCTTAGATTGTGTTCCACTCCCGAGTTCGTTGTCAGTAAAAACAAATAATAATAACAACACTATAATCGTTCCAAAGATGCATTTCCTTGCATGCTAATGTTTTATTCAGACATAATTAGTAAAATTATATTTGATATTGTGCATGATTATCATTAAAAACGAAGATTGTGTCAACCTTCTCTTTATGCGCTTATATAAATTGCACCTCTTTTGCCAACCAGTGGGCGGAGTCTAAACTTTGCAGGTGTGTGTGACGTCACACGTTAACTCGTCTATAATCATAAAATACAGCCATAATTATTCAAATGGTGTTGTTTTTCCTTATAATTGCATTACATTTATACTTATCCATTTACATTTCTCAGTGACAATACATAAATATGATAATGATCATAATTAATTCAATATAAAACTAAATAAAAAAGTGATGTAAAAATGAAAATACAAACCTTAAACAACTGTTCTTCAGTATTCCAAGATAACAGGCAGTTGATGAATTATGAGACCATATCACTTTAACCATCCACTTTGAATCTCCTTTGCAACAAACTTATTGTTGATTTACACATTGTAGTAAATACACATTGTTTTCACCACACAATACTTCATGCTGAAAGTTATTCAAGACATTTTAAACTAGAATTATAAGTCTTAATGTTACTCAATTATACCTTATAGCTCAAAGTCAGTTGATGAAAACCCCCTTTGTTTTCAAAACATAACTTCCTGTCTCCAGCCAATCAAAGTCGCTTGTTTTCAAATAGATGGTGGCTCAGCCAATCAAAAGTCTATCAACACCCCTTTGTTAGGCCTATCAAGATGGAGCACTGATACTGTGATAAGGATTAATCTTTATGATTTAATGGGGGGGGGGAGGGCTAATCTCTTATGTGTGTCAGCCAATTACTAAATCTGAGAAATATCTACTGATTTCAACACCAACATATATGTATTTATTGAATAATACACAGCACCCTTAGCATATTATATTCAATTGTGAATATTTCAATATAACATGCTGAATGGTGTTAACAAATAATAATATTATAAATATTATTTATTTTTATTGCCTTTTAAATTGTATGTTAAAGGTCAATGTGGTAGACATTAATTGTATTGGGGTTAAATATCAGTATAAGAAAGTTAAAATAGTTATTGTTTTTATGTTGAGGAGATATAATTGATGCTGGCAAGCCCACATAAGTTTCCATATATTAATCAACACTTTCACACTGAAACTAGTTTTATTTATTATAGAAACAGTGTCACCCTCCCCCTTAAAAAAATGAATAAAAAAACACACTGTAAGTCTGTTGAATTCTCCATAGAACATGAATTAAATGGAAGTATTCACATTTTTATAGATGTGTGATTGTTCTTATAATATATTTCATATTTATGTATTGATTCAAAGTGAAAGACAAACAATTTCATATTCAGGTATAAAACTAAGTTTGAACATTTTAACATTTTTATAGTATCTGAGAACCTGTGATGTTCTGAAAGAGCAATTTTTATTCAATATTTTCTTAAAATTATGGGGAACCCACAAATGTACAAAAGGTGCAATGGCAAACAAGCTGTAAAAAAGCCCCTTTACAATTCACCTTGATAATATATGGCTATAAACATGAAACAAAGACCTAGTTGAAGAATTATTGTTTTATTGTTGAGTTATGTTAATAAACGAAAGACCAACTTATTGAAAAGTGTGTTAAAGTGAGTCTTTTAGCCTTGTTGCGGCTTTCAAATTATTTATAAAAAGACCAACTTAAACTCGCTTAAACCCACTTCTGTTTATAAAAAGACCCACTTCTGTTGTAAAAGACTCGCTTATGAAACAAAAAGACACACTTAAACACACATAAACCAACTCATAAATAAAAAGACTCACTTTTGACACATAAAAAACCAACTTCTTACAGCAAAAAAACTCGCTTTAACACACATCTACTTTAAAAAACCAACTTTAAACTCAGTTAAGCACAGTTTAGCTCACATAAAACTCGCTTTTATTAGCAAAAACCAACTTCCGCTCAGAAAAACTTAGAAAAAACACAGTTTTATGTTGGTTTAAGTGTGTTTTGGTATGAAAGTGGGTTAACTTTTTGCAAGGGTGAAGGATGACTTTGACCTTGACCTTTCACCACTCAAAATGTGCAGCTTCATGAGATACATGTGCTTGCCAAATATCAAGTTGCTATCCACAATATTGCAAAAGTTATTGAAAATGTTAAAGTTTTCGGACGGATGCACAGACTGACAGACAGACAGACGGGCATTTCCACTGCTATATGCCACCCTACCGGGGGCAATAACATTGCTGAGTAGTATAACTCTGACTATTGAATTCTGTGAATAGTCCAGCTAATGAACCATCTTAGGAACATACATACCTTTTAATGGACTTGGGTGATCATCAGTCAAAGAAGCTCCAAGATCTTGTTCACCTAGTTGGAAACTGCCACTTATGTCTTTCGACTAAAATTCAAGCATAATTAGCATTTACTTAAATATGTTGTATTTAAAGGAATGTGTTCATAGCTAGAACAGCTTCTTTAAAATTAAAATGTTAGAATTACCAGGATTTCACAAAGGCTAAAGCTCAAATTCCAGGAGTGCATACATGAACAATTCACTAAATAATTACATTAAATAATCAAAGTGCCGATAAAAATATGTAAACGAAATAAATAATTATGTACATCTTTTTATACAAAAATTATAAATACATCCCAACCTATAAGATGTCAATATACCAATATTTAAGATAATACATTTAATATAGGTAATAAGATATCACTTTTGAAGTTTTAATATCACTTTTGTTATGCAAGCTTAATAAATTTCTCAAACTGTTCATGACACATCCCTTAATCGGTAAAATGTATCAAAAGGCCCAGCAATATGCCCGTAAAACAGATTCATACAAGTAGTACTGTAAATAAACTCCTCGAGATATGGAAGGCAAATTTCAATATTGCACAAATGTAGGTACCTGCACATGCGCTTGAGTAATTAATGCTCAAGTAACAGGTTCTTATCGAAATATCCATCATACGACCTGTTTTGCAAACAGGGCATAACAATGGATATTTCAGATAATCGTTTTATTTATTTATTCATATATATATATATATATATATATATATATATATATATATATATATATATATATATATGCCCCCTACCGGTGTAGCGGTCCATTTTTTCCCCGCCCAGTTTTTCCCCGGGGAAAAATTGGCCTAGGCCAATCTTTCCCCCCCTTGGCAAAATTTTTCCCCCTACTTAAAGAATTAATTGCAACATGACTCTTGGCACTTTTTTCGCCCCTCAGCCAATCTTTCCCCCCTCCCTTCTTAAGAATTAATAGCAACATGACTCTTGGCCATTTTTTTCTTCCCTAGGCCAATTTCCCCCCCCCCCCCTACTTAAAGAATTAATAGCAACATGACTCTTGGCCATTTTTCTCCCCTCGGCCAATTCGCCCCCCCCCAAAGTAATTGTCAAAAGATAAAATGTAAGTGTAAAAGTGGTCTTTGGAACGAAACCAAATGGTAGGGGGGAAAAACTGGCCAGGGGGGAAAATGGCCTAAAAGTGAATGAACAAGAGGGCCCTGTATCGCTCACCTGAAACTCCTTCTAGATTGCAAACAAACATTTTGTATGATTTGATTTAGTTGTAACCTAGCTTTTGCCTGCACATGACCAACTTCCAAACTCAGGTAATGATTTGATAGAGATGGACAATGTGACCCATTTTCATGAAGATCAGGAAGAAAATATGACATCTAGAGAGTTAAAGAAAGTTTTCTATAATTTGACCTAATGACCTAGTTTTTGACTACCTATCACCTACTTTCAAACTCAACCTATATTTCATTGAGATGAAGGTTCTGACCAATTTTCATGAAGATTGGTATGAAAAGTGAACTCTGGAGTGTTAACTAACCTTTTCTGTGATTTGGTCTGGTGACCTAGTTTTGGAACAAATATGACCCACTTTCAAACTTAACCTAGATTTCATTGAGATGAACATTCTGACCAATTTTCAGAGGGGGGGGGGAATTTGCGGAAAGGTGAAGAATAAATGTAAAATAGAAGTAAAATAAAAGATAAGGGGGTTGAGGCAGTTTTAGCAACTCTCAATTAAATTCTGTTGTTAAAACTACTTTTACATGTTGAGGTGGAAAAACTTGCCATGGGGGGAAAAACTGTCCGAAAAGTGAAGAATAAATGTAAAAGATAAGTAAGATAAAAGATAAGGGGGTGGAGGCAGTTTTAGCAACTCTCAATCAAATTCTGTTGTTAAAACTACTTGTACATGGTAGGGGGGGAAACTGGCCAGGGGAGAAAAACTGGAAGAAAAGTGAAATATAAATGTAAAAGATTAGTAAAATAAAAGATAAGGGGGTGGAGGCAGTTTTAGCAACTCTCAATCAAATTCTGATATTAAAACTACTTGTACATGGTAGGGGAGAAAACTGGCCAGTGGAGAAAAACTGGAAGAAAAGTGAAATATAAATGTAAAAGATTAGTAAAATAAAAGATAAGGGGGTGGAGGCAGTTTTAGCAACTCTCAATCAAATTCTGATATTAAAACTACTTTTACATGTTAGGGGGGTAAAACTGGCCAGGGGCGAAAAACTGGACGAAAGGTGTAGACGAAGATGATATATTAAAGGGATCTTTCACGCTTTGGTAAATTGACAAAATTGAAAAAAGTTGTTTCAGATTCGTAATTTTTCGTTTTAGTTATGATATTTGTGAGGAAACAGTAATACTGAACATTAACCATGCTCTAATAGAGCCATTATATGCATCTTTTGACGATTTTAAAACCTAAAAATTATAAAGCGTTGCAACGCGAAACGATTGAATAATTTGGAGAGTTCTGTTTTTGTCGTTAAATTTTGTGAAACTACGAAGATTGCTTTTATAAGGTATAAAATACGTCAAGAATATATACTCGGCGGAATAGGTCAGTAGGCTAGAGCGTTTTTACTTCAGGACTCTTGCAGGACTCCAGAGGTCACTGGTTCGAAACCTGCTCCGGGCAATGTTCTTTTCCTTTTTTTATTTTTTTTCTTGATTTTTTACTTGAGCTTTTACGATCAAATGTTTACATTTATCAATATAAAGCATTTAATGAATAAGTAAAAAAAATGCCAAAATCTGTGAAAAGGCCCCTTTAAATGAAAAATCAGGGGGGGGAAGAATTGGACTAGGGTGGGAAGAATTGGCCTAGGCCACTTTTTCCCCCGGGGAAAAAATGGACTAGTCCTTTTTTTCCCCGGGGAAAAAGTGGCCAGGGGGGAAAAAATGGCCTGTTACACCGGGGGCATGAAAACTGTTATCAGAATACATTCCAATTACAAAAGCTCATACCAGTGACTCTGCTTGTTTTTATCATATACAAATTGTATTAATCATATATGAATTGCATATAGGAATTTTACTAACTTCATTCAACACGTGAAGGTTATTAAGTAAAACAACAAAATGTACCAGGCCTACATGTAGTTGCATCAAGAAGCATCCTAGTGGATGATCTGCCGAGTCATTGTTCTCAGATGCAATATAACTATATCTCCCAGTGTCATCAAGAGCAGGTTCAAGAGGTGTTGTTCCCTGAAAATATCATAAACAAATCAAAAGACTATACTAGCATTAGTGATCAGGTGTTGTTATTTTTATGCCGGATGGAGCCTTGCCTTGGCGTGGGGCAACATTTTAGAAGTGTTTTTATTTGGTAATTGAGGACATATTTTTCTAAACAATAGTCCTACTTATCGGGTTGAGATTTGTCTTTTAACTTGGTGACACAATTATCATTTATACAAATTCTTGCTAGCTAAATATATATTGTATTCAATTATAATATCCTTTTTTTTAAGAATATTCAATATATATATTTAATGAGGATTTTTGAAGCAAATGACGGAGTAAGCCTTGATAATGTCATAAAGGTGATGTTTAACTTTAAAAACATGGAATACATATAAAGAAATATATAATCAAAATTATGCCTACTGTATCCATTTCAATAAATGACTCTCCCAGTGGTAACATATCTTCGTTAAAGCTGATGGACAGATAACAACCAGCAGTGGTTGCATCCAAAATGGCACTGCCATTTTCTTTTTGCTGCAATAATTAATGGAGACAGAATCAATCAAAAAAGTACAATTAAATCTCAACCTTTCCTTTAAAATAAAAAATAACACATTACATATTTTTGGCGCTGTCATTCCAATTCTTGAAATATTGCTTTTAATCAACCAAGCAGTTTGCTTTGTGTATTTACCGTATATTATTAAAAGGTAGAGAACAAACCTACTGCACCCGATTGTATAAACAGTTAATCCGGCGGTTAACCACATACCGGCGGTTAAAAGTCGGTAACTTGTTGGTAACTGGTTGGTAAGCGTTTGTATAAAATTGGGTAAGTTATACCGATCGGTTAAATCCCAGTTAAAACATACCCTGCTTCTCTAGGTGGGTAAGTACGAGTAACCGAGAGGTAACTTACACAAAATGGCCGAGTCGCGCGACATTATAAAAGCTAACCATCGACGACCTTGAACATTTCGACAAGTAAACAGACAATTGCAGCGACTGACACTTTATTTGACTTAATTTACAGGGCAATACGTTTATCGACTTCGGACGACGAATTTAAGGAAGCGCAGAACGTGATTTTTTATATAATGTTATGGATATGCCGTGTGTGATTCGATGCATCAATGGCGCCCATGTAAAAATCATTTCTCCGAAAACCGTAAACGACAATAGTACAAACAAAAAACAAAACACGTTCGAACTAGTATCTTACCTTTGATAATCCTTTAAAATCCATAAATAATCCATTTTTATCATCTTATACTTTACACATCTCTATGCCTAACATGAATTTAATCGGAAAGCAAATATTGCAGATTATTTATGAATTGTGCGATATTTGTATGGCTTGTTGTACATTCTAAAAATGTCAAAAGTATATGCACGGATTATAAAACAAAGCACATTGCACGAAATAAGGAAAATGTGATAAATTGACAATTGAAATGCGTCAATATACAGTGAATGTACGTGTGAAATAAGTCGCGTTTATAATAAATCGTCAAAAAGACTCGCACTTTTCTCAATTTCAATATGCAATATTGGACTACAGACAGAGTGATTTTCGGATGTAATTTGAAGTTAGGGATATACTCATCGTTGTGCTTTGAATGTGTAAACATCGTTCTTTGGCGAAAGATATTATTTTATAACGCAGTCATATGAAAACGGGTTATAAGCAAAATTAAAAGAATAGGCTAGCATGTTACGACGACCATGAATATGTTACATCATTTAAAAAACAAGAAAATTAGGCGTCTTATCAAGCACTCTCTCGCAGTTGGAAGCACCAGGGATTCCGCTAAATGAGGCAAATCCCGACATCATGATATTTTTTCCCTGGTCTGTGACATATGATCGTAAACATTTTGAAAAATTTGATGAATTCATAGTTTAAATGTACACTTTATTTTATTGTAAAAGCATTTGTAAATGAATTTGATCAAAAAAATACATGACGCTGTTTATTTTGTTTGTTAACGAAATCGAAGCGTGACACTTCGCGCGAAAATTACGTCATTAGAAAATGCATTGTGGGGATGTTTTGGTTAAATTAACCGTTGGTTAAATTCCACTATGCGCGGTTTAGTTACTTTGCTGTATTTCGTGTTTATACAATCGAGTTACGTTGACGGTTACTAAACCTGAATAACCGCAAACTTACCAAGGTTTAAAAGCTACCGAGCAGTAACTTTAACCAGCGTTTATACAATTGGGTGCTGGTCGGCATTTGTGATGACAGAAGACTAACAGTGACTGACAAGCAATTGTAGCTTAGCCTTAGCACTCTGCTAGCCTACCACTATGACTATTATTGGCACTTCGTGGATATACAAACAATCTTATGCTCATATAAGGTATCGATCTAATGGTACACAAGTTATATCTGGTTAATTGATGGGTAATTTTTTGTCCATACATTAAGCAGGAATAAGTCAGTTAAGAACAGTTTTGAATATGATATTTCCATAATTCTTTACTGTTTTTTTGCATTTTATGTGTGACAGTTAATATGTAGAAAACTTTCATTTTAAATGTTTTTTATAAATTGGTTATGTCATTCAAGTGCAGGAAGTAAACATTTAACAAAGTAAACTCTGTACACTTTTACTAAAAAATTTACTTTGGTGCATATTTATTATTTACTTAAAATCACTTATCACAGAAAATCAAAGTAGCTTGTATAACAGCATTCTCGCGGTACCAGAGGTGTGATTTAAGAACCACCTGAAGGGAGGAAAATGCCCTACTCCCCTTACAGGGTTGAATCAAACTCTTACTTTGTATAAAATCCATAAAATTTAAAGTGATATTATCGGCATCTAACAGTATATGTTATATTTATAGGTGTCTATTGCAACCCTTGTTTATTGTTGATGTTTTCACTTCATATACACTTATATTTGTTAATGCAGCATCAACATACTAAAACAATATACTGGCAATAGAAACATAATACATTTTAATATCATCCGTAATTTCGTTTTGACAACTGATGACAGAAACGATTCGATGTACGATGTGAGTCTAAATGTAGTTTTCATGCAGATTCATTCATACGACACTAAACACAAATTTGTATACAGATCATTTCGGCTTAGAGGACTGGGTGAGTCATGTAAAATATCGAATATATTATATATATTTTATAAACAAATGGTAGCAAGATGAGTTGTAGATAATTGGTCAGTTACCACATTTTAACTTACTATTTTGACCTGTTAATTTTTTTCAGCTCAATTCAATAGTAAAAAATTCCCATAATATCACTTTAAAAAAAATTAATTATTTGTACAATCAGTTTGACATTGAAAGGGAGGAAATCAGCTGAAAGGATAATAAATTACACCCCTGGGCACTAAAGGAATAATCATTTGTGTACAAACACCATATTGGAGGTTTTGGGGATTCCAATGACGTCACATTTGTGCATGCTCAAATTTTGGCGGTCAAAACTGCGGCCATTTTGCTATTGTTTGCATTTGATGAAATGCATCGTAATAAAGTTACCATAATAATCTCTACTTGACACATATTCGCGACCCTTTTAAGAACAACAAAATACTCAGAAATTGTAATTCTTTCAGAATAAATTGATTTCAATGAAACAACACAAATAACTGACGAAAACAAACAACAAATAGATAGATTTTATGTAATCAACAAATAGAAACTGATTTTAACCTATATGTCTGTAAAAACTTACCTTTGTTACAGATTAACTAAATCCTCTTGTTAAATGTAATTGTTTTTCATTTAATTGTTCACACCAAGTTTGACACTCTTTGACACATTATTTTTAACCCAGTGTTTAATTGCCCCATTGTTCATCACAAACCGATTATCTCGATATGATGGAATACGACCATTACTAAGAAAACAGGGTGTGATAAACCCGGGGACCTGTACCCTGCATAAAACACATGTGTCTGGTTATTAAACACAATTTATGATACCTCCATGCCATCTCTTGGCATATTGAGCAGTCATTTAAGCCAAATACTTAAAAGTTGCTATAATAAAATATTTGAACATATTTTGTAAAATAGACATTTGCCCGAAATGGATTAACAGGAACTATAAAGTGTATATATATATATATATATATATATATATATATATATATATATATATATATATATATATATATATATATATATATATATATATATATATATATATATATGTATATATATTTATATATATATATATTTATATATATATATATATTAGCCAGTTTAAACATAACAATAAAGTGTTTAATAACTATAAATTTTAAATATTGTACAAATTTACTGCTACACAATTAACATATTTAACGGGTACCTGCAAATGTAAACTCCGCTATAACGTGAAAAGATCGTGCGTTACTGCAGTGTTCTAAACATCATCATGAAAACAAGCAATCATGTTTGATCATAGTATATAACATACTTGCGTAAAATAAATTAAATGTATATATTTATGGTATCATACAATGCTAGATTTGTATCGCTCATTATCACTAGTTAAGAGTTTTCAATACACATGTACATGCCAGTTTGATTTTCAAAATATGCAGGTGTTTTTTTCAATATGAATGCTAAAATTTATTAATATCTATATTCAATGTAAACGAAACGAACATTCATTCAATGTAAAAGAAAATTCAAACTACATTTAAAGATTGTACATTATGTTTTGCGCTTTTTTAGGGCTATGTTTTATAACTGATTCAATGCACCTCTTACAATAAATTTCGATTGCTAATGAAAAATAACACTATCGCATCCACACCACTTATAATTATAATTAAATATTTATATGTTTTATTTTTGAAATATCATTAAGTGAAGTGTTACTTTAATAAAGAATACGGGTATTTATAGTTTTGTTTTGTGAAATTGTCAGTATTAAGTCTTCCAACGGCCTTTCCTCTGATACAATGTAAATGACCACGATCGAGAGGTGTGACGGCCAATCTATATTTAGTTACGGAAAAACCATCTTGTGACGTCACGCCAAAACCTCCTATTTATAACAGATAAATGATTGAATATACAATAATATTTGACATTACTTCCCCTTCCCGAAAAAGTGTGTAAAATGCGCATTTAATGCGCATTAAATGCGCATTTAATGCGCATAAAACGCAGCGGTATTGGCACCGTATTATTCACTTTACCAAGTGCATTTTTCTGTGCAAAAAAGTGTGTTTTTTCTGCATTTTGCTCTCAAAAAATACACTTTTCAAGTGTATTAATGCGCTTAAGTGTATTTTTAAGTGTATTTAAGTGTATTTAAGTGTACTAAAGTGCACTAATACGCTTCAGTTTTATTTGATCCCCAGAAACTGCACTTCAAGTGTATTTAAGTGCATTTAAACTGCGTTAATTAAGTGCATTAATACACTCAAGTGTATTTTTTTATACTAAAAAATACGCTCAAGCGTATTTTTGAGTGTATTAGTGCACTTAAAATACACTCAAGTGTATTTTATATAAAAAATACGCTCGAGCGTATTTTTGAGCGTATTAGTGCACTTAAAATACACTCAAGTGTATATTATAAAAATACGCTCAAGTGTATTTTTAAGCGTATTAATGCACTTAAAATACACTCAAGTGTATTTTATAAAAAAATACGCTCGAGTGTATTTTTAAGCGTATTAGTGCACTTAAAATACACTCAAGTGTATTTTATAAAAAATACGCTCAAGTGTATTTTTAAGCGTATTAGTGCACTTAAAATTCACTCAAGTGTATCTTTTTAAAACGAGTATTTTTAAGATAGATAAAGATACACTTAAGTGTATCTTTGAAAAATGAGTATTTTAAAGATACATTCATTTGGATATGAAAAGTGACCAGTTTAAATATGAACTGAAACAAGTACAGCCAATAAACTTAGTAAATAAACATATTTATTAACATTAAATAACATATCTACATTCAACGAAATCACAGCATACAATCAGGCATTTTTAACAGCATGTTTCCCTGTCCCCATACTTTCTTCGTTGCTTTCTTCAATATTGCAAAAGTTATGACCAATGCTAAAGTTTTCGGACGGATAGACAGACAGACAGTTCAACTGCTATATGAGACCCTACCGGGAGCACAAAAATAAGTTAATTTTGTTGCAACAGGTGCAAATCTATATAACAAAGTGAAAACAATGGTTAAATAATAATTTTAACAGCACATGTTATTTACAAAGACTTCAGTCTACTTGTGCATCAGCCGCAGACGCCTTAAACAACCTCTCATCTTTTCTTCAACATCCACCAGAGGCTTGTCAAAGGTTTTGGCTATGACATCTGAAAAAATATAATTGACTATTCATTTTAAAAACATGCCAAAAAAAACAAAATCTGTTCTTAAATATAAAATACTCTAGCCAGAAAAAGAGGTTAAATATTTGCATATTAATGAAGTCAACACAAATGAGTTTAGAACTGATTGTCCTGGAGACAGTGACTAGAGAGACAGACAGAGTTTTCAATCCTGTCTTCATGAATTAAAAAAAACATTGTTAACTGTCACTTGGATAATAAAAACTCCCCCTTTTCACAAATGATGTAATATAATTATCATTTATGCGACTGTAAACAGTAAGTGATCTGAAAAATATTTGTAGGTTGTGTATTGAATTTCTATACGGGTAACTGGTACTTTAAATTTGTATGATGAAGAAAAAGTACCAATGATTGCATTTCTCTCAGCAGCGGGGAGGCTTGGTCTTGGTGACCCCGTTGTAGTTGTTGCTCCCTTCATGGAGCAAGTCACAAGCTGGTGGGGAGTGAAAAGTCGGCACATGGCCTGTGCGATGGCCTTCACCTCCCTGGTTTCATGCTGGATTTCAGCTTTAATGATACTCTGGAACCAAAAAAAGAAAAGGAGTTTTGACAAAATATTTACAATTGGTAATTTCCCAAAGCTTGTAATTTACTTTCATCACATTTCATACTCTAAAAATATTTGTCACATTGGTCAGAATTGTGACGCTTATAAAATGCAATAACCTGTATAGTTTTACCTCTCAACGAATCCAGCTTTCTTGTTCATGGACAGGGTGAGGTTTGCCCACTTCAGTTCCCCTCAAGTTGGCCAGCTCGTGCAGGGTAAAAGCCTGGTGTAAAAGTCCATACATCAGGTAGTATGATAACCCCTTTTGCTCTTGGGGCAAGAGTTTAACCTTTTTTAGTTATTATGCTTTGATTTAAATGGGTATAGACTCCAGGTTCTGTGTGTGTCCGGTTCAGTTATAGAGGGTGTAAAGGCATAAGGGTCTGTGCTCCGGCTATAAAGTAAATTGTTAGGTACACTAAAATGTTTTCTTAAAATAATTCTGGACCAAGTATGAGGTTGAAGCTCCTGTTACAACGGTTTTACCCCCAATAATATGCATATTGGCCTGTCCTAGGTAATGACCCAAGTTTTTGGTTGTGTGTATTTGTTGTTTACATGAGCATCTTTTCTAGAACATTTATTTAGTGCCACACTGTCTGGCAGCTTGGTTTTTATCATCTATATATGACTACAAGCTTTAATATGGTTTCTCTCCAGCTGGTGCTTTCACTGAACGTATAAGATGACATAGAAGGTATATAGGTACCACGTTCTCTAGATGTTAGGATCTTCAATATTTTGTCCATTTGCTCAATATAATTAAATGTATCACCTTGCAGTTATATTCAACGAGACAAATTTGTATTGGGAATATTGTCATACTTGTGATTCAACAATGATTATGTTTAAATCTATACATGGTTGTAGACTAGCCAATCGAATATCAAGTAATGACAAAAATGTTAAGATTTTCTCCCTTGCACGATACACTATAAATTTCAAATATTTAAAGCGTATGTACATCTATGAACAAGCTAAATAGGGAAGATAATACTATGACGGGGAAAGTGTCAATGAACTTGGAGTTAAATATATGATCCCTTTTTAAACTTTCTTTAAACTGTCAAATTGTTTTTTGCACTCGACCAAGGTAAAGTTTTATGCATAAATTAGATACGAGGCCACAGAAAATAAAAAATAAATCGGAAAACAAACTCAGTTTAAAATCTTCGGTGTTTTGATATTCTCCTTGTTTAATTTCGATCTACAAACTATTCAAGACCACTTGCAAATATAGCTGTTGACAATATCAGCTTTAAGATAGTCAAGAGCAGTTTCCGGGACGGAGATTTTAATAATAATACTCAAGTGTTCACGGAAGTATATATGTAGGATGATGAGAGCTCGCGATTATTTATATCCTTTGGAGAAAGTTAGATACAACACTAACTAATTAAAATGTTCATTCACGTATTCACTAGAGTTTCTCAATAACGGATGGATGGAGAAGAAAAATAATATATATGCTTCTATGTAGGGATATATATTAAAGTAGATACTTCTTTTTTTTTACCCATTTATGTATGTAACAAAATTAAATTTATATTGAATTGCATAACTTTATTTTAAGTTTTATTGTATACATTTGGTATAGTTTAATATCGTGATATAGTAATGACATTTACTCCTCTTTTTAATAAAATGCACTCCTCTTTTTTTCTAACTCATTCCCACGACATACTAACTAGAGGGAACGATTAACTATGTCGTGGGAATAACTTATTAAGTCGAGAGAACGAGATACAAAAACGAGTAGAACAACACTTAATAAATGAAGAGTGCAATGAAAAAAGAGCAGTGTATTAAATAAAGGAGGAGTGCAGTAACCAATTAACTGCACCGCTTTGTTTCGTTGCACTCCTCTTTTATTTAGTTTTACACTCCTCTTTTTTCTATATCGATCGTTCCCTTTACTTAATTAGTCGTTCCCACAACATAGCCAACTCGTTCCCACGAGTTAGTATGTCGTTCCCTGGATTTAGCTAAAATGGTCTCTTCTTTTGTTTAATGCACCCCTCATATATTTACTGTACCGCTTTTTTAATCGCACGCCTCTTTCATTTAGTTGTGCATTCCTCGTTATTCTATCTCGTTCACTCGACTTAACTGACTGTTTCCTCGAGTTCGAGTTAGTAGGTCGTTCTCTCAAGTAAGTATGTCGTTGCAATGAGATAGAAAAAAGAGGATTGCATTGTAAAACAAGAGGAGTGATTAACAAAAAGGAGTGAATGTCACCTCTATGCCATCGTACTTTTTATGATCAATACATGCATCTTACTGCAACGTTTTTAACAACTTTGATATAGGATCACCCATTGATTATTTACGTGAAGGTTTGTTCATGTATATACAGTTCTCGTGTGAGAAATGTAAGCCATATATTTTGCCAAGTTTAAAACCTTTGTCAATAACAATTGTGACATGTCACATTCGCATTGGATTCCCTACAAATCATAAATATCAACAATATTTGAAATTGAAATGCATTTCATGAAAAAGCAATTTAATCAATTTCAAAATAAATTATTTAAACTTTAAACAATATTTACACATATGCTGACTTTTTAAACAAAGGATCTCAAGTTTTACTATACAATTTAATGATGGTCTAATGCACTGGTTGTGTTTATTAGCCGAGCTTACGGTACAACACTGGTTTCACCAGTCTCATACGTGTAATTCATTAACAACAAGCATATTCGTTGAATTGATATCCCATTCTCCTTATTTATATATCGATACCTAAGTTTCATGTTAAAAAACTTAAATAGTGTCTGAAATATAGCCCTAAAAAGTTTGTGACAGACAGACGGATAAATTATACTTTTGAATATAAAATGCCTGTTAAATGTCAAACATCTTACAAAGGCTTTTTTGTAAAAAAAAAGTGTGGAAATATTAGATTTGTGAAATGCTTGAGTAAAAATTGTGAGATGGTCATCCCAGGCCACACGCAAAGAAGGAAAAAAGCACTTCAGCATTTACAGGTTTTGATGGTAGAATAACTCCATAATGTATTGCAGTATAACCACATGATTTATCGCAAAATAACCTTTAATTTCAATCTCTGTCTACAGAAAATAGGTAAGGGTGGTGTTAAAATGATAATTATTTAAAATAAAGTTAATCATGATTCTGTAAATTGTAGTGGAATTGCAAACTTGTTAAAATCCACTTAATACTGCAATTTGAACCAAAATGTTGGCTCATGCCATTTTAATAAGGCAAAAGGAAATTATTGCTTCTATTGAGGTATAAAAATCATTGAAAACAAATGATAAACATTTTATATGAAGAAATATGCAAGTACTATACTGCCATAGACGGTCTAAGAAATAAAATATCACATTTATGTATTCTATATGATTAAATTATACATGTCAGTCAATTAAAAATAATTTGCAAAGTATCTTGTGATGCTTACTTAAAATTGTATAATAAGTTTGCGAACTGAATTTGTTTTTAAACGAACCTCTTTAACCATTGATGGGTTTTCATACTCATCTTTCTCCAAGTATATAGTTACAATGATGGTATTGATAAGTTGAGTGTGTCTTTCGGAAATCACTTTCAGTTAAACATTTCTCATTATGTATAAAATCTTCCTTGTTAAGGAGAACACTCCTAGTTATTAACTAGTGGTTGAAGTATGCATTCACGACTCTGTATTCAACCACTTGAGAACAGTCTACCATTCTTCCTCCACAAGCCTGAATGTTAAATTATTACAAATGTTTTTGGAAGAGAGCATAACAAAAATTCCAAATAAAAGTTTGTTTTATAGATTAAACAATGTCTAGCTTTAATATTTCATGTAAAATAAATTGTGGCCTTCATACTAAAATCTGCAAACGAAGTTAAAAATTCCTACATACGAATGAGAAAAAATGTGAAAAATAAGATTAAGAAAAGAATAAGTTAATTAAGAACAAGAATCTATTCAAGTGAATCTACAATACTCTGAATGTTCATGTGTTACTTTCCACCTATATCATACAAAACTAGAATACAGACACTGATTTCCCATGACACATGTTTGAACACAGACAAATCAAATGTAGGTCATCACCAAAATTTTAATATACATTATACGTAAACAATACAACTGTCATAATTTAATGAAGCAAATATATGTTTAGCAATACTGGAAAAATGACAGACAGACATGATTTTTCATAAATTGATTGCATAAACAATTCCTGCAACTATGATCAATTATGCATGATCTGTCTTCAGCTGTTGAGTGAAATTTGCAAAGCATTTAAAGAGAGGTTGAGTTTAAGAAAATAGTTTAATATTCTATAAAAGAAACTATAAATGTGTCACAAACACTGATGCCCCCATGGCACATGTTTGGACACAAACAAATCCACTATGATATTCCACAAATGGCAAAAATCACAAAGGTCGATAACTAAGATAAAATTGGTAACTGTCAAAATGCCTTTCTTACGGTTCATATTCACATATGATCAGCTCAGAAGGAAAGTTGTCCACTCCCGGAGATTTCCCTGCCTTCAGACTGCGCATTACATCCTCCACCTCTACCTTTAGTAAGCACGGACTTTCGTTAACCGCTTTCTGGTCTGAAATCGTTCTGACAGAGGGAGCGATCTGGTCACTTAGTTAAAGTGGTCGCTGGGTTAGATATGAACATAATAATATAAAGGCCGCTGAGGTTACCTACACAAGTATTAAAACTGTACTATTTGGTTAAAATATGCTTGGCGGTTTGAAGATGTCTTTTAAAGTTAATTGACAATTTACAGGCCGGGGCTAAGATGAGCGATATTTGATTGGGACGAATGTTCTGACCAAAATTTCATGAATATTGGCCAATTAATGTGGCACTTAGTGAATTAAAAAGGTTTCACACGAGATAATTGTTTTATGAATTTCGCTCATATATACATTTACACCCATGAAGTTTTATGTTGAAATATCGTATTGTATCTGAGATATAGCCTTGAAAAGTTACATCATACAAAGACAACAAAAGACAATAACCATTATTTAAGACAGTGAATGGTTATGGTTATTGTGCATGTCACTTCTTCAGTCATTCAAGTGAGTTTGAGCAAAATCGCTAAGCAGTTTATGAGGAGTTGAGTGCACCCTTTCGAGGCCCATAAAGTCCATAGAAGAAGAAAATGACAAAGAGCCATAATTCAACTAAAACTGGTAGCATACAAAACTCACCTCTTTATAAATGTCTACACATCCATGACTTTAAGCTGAGAAAAATTTAGAAAAAAATCTGGAACAAACTTGAGAATTAATTAAGATATTTGGGCTTTTACATAATCGAAAAACATACAAAGGGCAATAATTCTGCCACAACAAGTTGCAGCCAAATGGCCTTACATGTATTTACGATCATCTGCACATTCACGTCATTCAGCTGTGTGAGTTTGAGCATGATCTACCAACCATTAAAGAGAATTTGCAGCGATTGTTTTGCCCAATTGAGAAAATACCGGTACCATCCCATTTGGGAAAATTGTAAGAAAAAAAATCTGAAATTGGGAAAATTTCAAAAGTGTTCATAAAAGTGCTTCAAGATAATATTTTCAACTTGTAGAGCTGTATTTGGAGATAATTGAAATGTTAAGACTTATTATAAAAAAAATCTTTTTTGGAAACTTTCTATTGGGATTTTTTGGAAAAAATACATACTTTTTTGAATATGGAATGGACCTAAAATCGAACATAAAAACACTGAAAACATAACAGGACAAAGGGTTGGTTAATTGAATTCTCTGTCCCTGAGTTTGCATCATATATTTATTTGGACAAAATAGCCATTCTTTATTTGATATTAACTCTATTATTATAAATAAACTGTACTGTGAATAATTCGATGATATACCACCCCATATTTACATAAGTGATATACAACCCCATATTGACATCAATTAAATGCCACCCCATATTAACATCAGTGAATGGCCACCCCATATTTACATCAGTGAAATACCATCACATATTTTCATCAATGAAATACCACCCCACATTTACCTCAGTGAAATACCACCCCGTATTTACATCAGTGAAATACCAACACATATTTACATCAGTGAAATACCACCCCATATTTACATCAGGGAAATGCCACCCAATATTAACATCAGTGAATAACCACCCAATATTTACATCAGCAAAATACCATCACATATTTACATCAGTAAAATACCACCCCACATTTACATCAGTGAAATACCACCCCATATTTACATCAGTGAATTACTAACATATATTTACATCCTATTATGTACTAACATCATGGGCCTTGCAGATATCGTCAATTGTTTGCGTAAAATCTACTTATGTTTACATGGAGGGTAGATTGTTTGCGTGAAATCTACTAATGTTGACATGGTAGGCAGATGCAAATAGAATGAACATGCAAAAAACATGAACATGTGTGCAAATATATATGTCATCAATTTTCTCGCTGCATACAACTATGGAAAGGAATCTAGGTCAAAACCTCTGGATAACACAGCTACAGAAAAAACAATACGGTCAACACACATCCTTGTTGACTGAGAGTACTTAGATAGTGGATGGCTGGATTATCAGTAAATAAAAACTGCATCCGTTTCCTGAATTAGTGGCTCTTGACTGACTTCATATTAATACATGTTTAATGATATTAAGCACAAATCTTTCACCATCACTACCATGTCATGAAAAAGATACATAAGTATGTATATTGGGCACCTTTTATACATATTTCGATGTGAGCTGGCAGGGTGTTGGTAGTGAAATTCTGTCTAAAGCAGGGCTTTTAAAACACATGATGAGACAGCATACTTTGCTCAAAAACAGATTTTAAGATACGATGAATAGATCAATATTGTAAAGTCAGTTATTAGTCACTAGCCTTAGAGGGGCAGTCAACCAGATCTTCGAAAAAAGAAAAGTTCTAAAATACCGTTCTAACCATAACCCTGCGAGTAACTCGCAGACTGTTCGTGTTTTTTTTGCTGTTTGGTGCTAATCAATATCTAAGGGTTGGAAATGAGGTCTTTAAAACTTGCATCATTTTAGATAGGTATTCAATTTAATATTATTTTCTTAGGGACTACAAATGTGTAAAAAATATGTATCTAAGTGGTAAAGAATTAAACAAGAGATTGGAATCTGCATTAGTCTGAGCCAAATGTAGGTCAGCGCCAACAGCAACATGAGGTAAGGTTAGAGTGGGGGTGTTGATAGTGTTCAAGTATGAAAGCTTTGTAGAAAACATAATTGATATTCTATGGCATGTGTCATTGTGTGTTAACCGTGTAGAGATGGAAGGATGGGTCAATCAATATACATCCCCCAGTCAGTCAATGCCGTTGCATACACAATATTTTCGGATTGGGTCTACTGTTAAATATATTCATGTAAGAACCATACACAATTTGGTGTCACAATCAAGATCAACGGAAATAACCACTAGTGAGGAGCGCAAATCAGATCTGGTAAACGAAAGGGCATATTTGAATGTTGACTTTGAAGGACCGATAGTTAAGTATTGCTAGTATGTACATCCTAGTTCATAGAGACAATAACAACCGAATTAAACACGATACGAGTTATCAACTTAACAGATATATCAGATAGTCACTAACAAATCGCCCTGTGTATATTTCGCTCCGGATCGATACAAACATTGCTAATTTTGATCGGAAAACAATAGTTGGACTGCCACAAGCAAAACTTAGAAAGGCGATATACATGTTATAATATTATCTGCAACATAGCACTTTTAAAATTGTTATATCCTTAAAGATGTTTCTTATTGATTGTTTATATTTGTATGACACGGAAGTTTTGTCTAACTGCTCCAGATGTATTTGTTGTTGTTAAAAACAATAAACCAAATAGAAATGTAATGACATAGATCGTGGGTAAATGACATGCATTAACTTACACAAATTAGGTCCCTGCAATTATGTTACCTTCTCGCACTTAAGCAATATATCAGAGAATGATGTAACGCTGCATTGTGAAAAACTCGGATATCAATAAGAACAGAAAATGAACGAAAAGGTAAATGCATACATCACTGTAACAACTAATGTATTGGTCAAGGTATGAATTAACATGATTTAGTTGTTATGCAGAGAACACATTGAACTGATTGTTGTATTAAGCAGGAAACACATTGACCTCATTGTTGCATTATACAGATAACACATTGACCTGAAGCAGCACACACAATAACCTGATTGCATTACGCAGCGAACACATTTATCTGATAGTTGGTTTATGCAGCAAACAGATTGACCTGATTGTGTTGCATTTTGCAGCCAACGCATTGACCTGAGTGTTGCATTATAGAGCAAACACATTCACCTGTATTATGCAATGAACACATTGACCGGATTTAGAAGTATTATGCAGCGAACAGACTGACATAACATTTTGCTTCAAACATATTGAATTGAGTGTTTAATTATGCAGCATTCACATTCAAGTGATTTAGTACAAAACAACACATTGACCTGATTATTGTATAATGCGGTGAACACATTTACCTGTTTGTTGCATTATGCAGTGAACATATTGACCTGGTTGTTGTATTATGCAGTGAACACATCGACCTGTTTGTTGCAATATGCAGTGAACACATCGACCTGATTGTTTTATTCTACTGTGAACACATTACTCTGTTTAATGCATTATGCAGTGAACACATTGACCTAATTGTTGTATTATGCAGTGAACATATTGACCTGTTTTTTGCATAATTCAGCAAACACATTGACCTGATTGTTGCATTATGCAACAAACACATTGACATGAACGTTGCATTATGCAGCGAACACAATATGCACCAAACACATTCAGCTGATTTAGTTGTTATGTGCAGTGAACACAGTAACCTGATTGTTGCATTATTCAGCACTCACATTGGCCTGATTTAGTTTAATTATGCAGCACAGACATTGACCTGATTTAATTTAAATATGCAGCGAACACATTGACCTGTTTGTTGCAATATGCAGCGAACACATTGACCTGTTGGTTGCGCTATGCAGTGAACACATTGACCTGTTTGTTGCATTATGCAGCGAACACATTGACCTGATGTTTTACGCAGCGAACACATTGTCGTGATGTAGTTGTTTTACGCAGCGAACAAATTGACCTGGTTAAGTTGTATTATGCAGAAAACACATTGACCTGACTTTGTTTTATTGTGCAGCGAACAAATTGACCTGGTTTAATTGTTTTATGCAGCAAACACATGGACCAGATTTAGTTGTATTATGCAGCAACAGCATTGACCTGATTTTTAAAATCTCAATTTAAATAGGTTTATGTTAAGTCATTATCTTCAATGCTGTCCAGTCAGCGCAGTGGTTGGTACATGCACCTCTCACTTCTGCAACCGGGGTTCAATCCTCATTCCCGTGGCATGTGAGTTTGGTAGGTGGTCGCCATACCTGACAGGTGGGTTTCCTCTGGGCAATACGGTTCCCCCCTCCACCGCATAAGACCACACTAAAATTGAATAACTTTAAGTAAAACCTAAATACACATGTAGCTGGAAACTTAAGCTTTAATTTCAAATTCGTTTCATTTTTCATGAGTCTAGCAATTAACTTAGATAGGAGTGGTGGGACACACTTTGGATCTTCACATAATTCAGGCCTTTTTCGTAACACCCCACATCAATTTACGTAATTCACTTTCGAGTGGTTAGCAATGAATGAGTATCACTATGTTTCTCAGCATGTGACATCCTGACAATCCAACTTAGAGTAATATTAACGTCTACCTTAAGTCTTGAATAGCATCACGCACATCAGGGTGTTGTATTTTACTACGCATGTATAACCATTACCAGTTAGACTTTTTATATTTAAATGAAGCACATGACCACAAATACCAATTAGAAACATACAAATATAATTTAACACAAATAATGCTATATTTATGAATACAATCAGTCAATATGTTAGGATCGAATGGTATAACAAGGAGGTATACAAATAAAATTATATTCTGCGAGAGAAATTGCTAGTATTTATTCTTACAAAATAATAACAAAGTATTTTACTCACGTTCAAAATTTAATTCAAAATGTAATTCACGCACATGAAATAGAGAACAAACATAAGTTTCTCTCCAACCAGTTTGTAATACACGCATAATAATAAGTTTACAAAAAGTAAGCATGAGGAATTTGAGTTAAAACCTATGTTACTATTTTTTATACCCGACAATGTGTATACAATGTATTAAATATCCTAGTCTGATCGGGCTATATGTTAACCCAACCTCATGGCATATTCACATGATTCAGGGATTGGTTTCAATAGTTTACAATTGCCATTAACGGAGGATGTGCCGAGTCGTGTAAGGACACACTCATCAAAGCGCAGAGCTATTTCCAGAGTATATCACTTAGATAAGAAACGTGTTTGCAACGCTTTCTTCCAGAAGACGTTAGCTGTGATAGTGTACATGCTTCAATAGAACTAGCAAAGCAACATACATCGGTAGATGTACCAAGCCAGTGAGAAACAATTCTGAGGGTTGCACGAAAAAGAAATCCGTATGTTATAGTGCCGATGTAGTACTATGACTTTGTAGATATCAAGCATATAGCCAAATATGTACTACCGCCAAACGTTGTGAATGTAAGTGGACAAAACGTTTAATGGACAAAAATAACGTGGATAAAACTGCAAACATTTTATACATTGAGTACTGTGAATATAAATAAGCTTAACCTTCTACTATTGCGTTGTAAGCACCCGTAAATACAAAAGATCGCCTCTATCTGTTGCGAAAGAATGTCAAGAAATTTCAAAACAGCGATTATGAAAGTTCGTATTATAATAAGTGCGCTTATTACCTTATAATGCAGACTGGTAGATGTGATCGAATAGTAAGAAACTGGGGGCTTTGCAAAACATGTGATAGCAATGAATTTGAAAATGATTTGAACTTTTCTTTGAAACTTTCTTATTGAGTTCACCCTTTAGAGATAACAACATATAAAATGTATTGAAGAGTGAGACCTAGCATCATCAACTCACACAATTATTATAGTACAAACATTTAAAGTGAAATGTTCAAGTTAGGCAAGGTCATATAAGAACGACGCACTTTTCGCCAACACTTTACACTTAGTTCTACGTAAAATAAAAATAACGTAAAATGTATAACTTATTTATTAAATTGCTTTCTGAATTCCTGTTAAAGGCTGTTTATATATATATATATATATATATATATATATATATATATATATATATACATATATTGTATGTTTATTTATTTAGTTATTTATTTAGTTATTTGTTTATACTTTAGTTGTTCCTAACAAAATGGCGTCTCAATTTGAGCTGGTCTTGTACCAAAAACAACACAACAGCCATTGACCCAGATTCAAAATAACACAGCTCATGTGGTCAGCAAATTATCAAGTGCCAATTCTCACTAGCTTTAGTTTCAAGAAAAGCGGTGACAGGTCCTTAAAGATATTGATGAAGTTGTTATGCTACTTAGAGCAAGGAAGTGTTTGAAGGGGATTCTTAATCAAGCGGTAAGAGTACGTCCAAATCTGATTTGAAGTTTTTCTTATGTACTTTGTAATATTATCGACAGCAAAACAAATCGTCCCAAAACTGGCCCAACAGCCCATGTCAAGGATGAGAACAAGTAGTAAACATGTTTCAAGCAAGCAGGTTCCGACTTCTAAAATGTTCTTAAGTCTTTAATAAAGATAATCTTGTCCTATCAAGATCTTACGATATGTTTTAGTCACGACATAATTTTAGCTCGCACCAATTACAATTTATTATCAAAATGTTCCCTTAACTAAAGGACGACATAATATTTGAAAGCTAATTCAATATGTATCAGCATGGTTAGAGAAATTAAGTTGTTAATGCAAATATATTGACAAACAATTGCATATCATATTACTGCTTAATCAAGTAAACTTTATGAGAGTCCATATATCAGAGAGTCACATGCGCTTTAAATGTGACATTATATATACACTTTGTACTTCACTATATTATCTGTATTCAGCGAAATCTTTCTTTAATATTGATAATGGAACGATTTTCCTTAAACTTTCTCTTCAATTTTATTTACCAATGTGTAGGTTAATTTTCGCCATATATTACTTGAACGCAACACGTTGACGGTCTTTCAAAATAAAAATTAAATAAACGTGGTATAGATGCAAAACAAAGAAACACATAAATAACACTCTTGACAAGCAAAGATCTTTAAAAAATATTGTTTTTCTAGTGTTTAGCTTTTCAACGAAAATCTGATATTTTAAGTTTGAAAATAATAATAAAACTTGCTTTGTGTTTGAAATATGAGCCTAATAGCTAAAGGTCAAATGATCCAGTAGTAGCGCGATCAATTTTGATTTCAAATATGCAAAGTTCGAATCTCAACGATGAGGATTGTTTTTCATTAAACCCTTATTAAATCGTATGAGGTGTGCAGATATATAGAATATTACCTACAATTTTATTTATTAGACATATGGATTTCGAGAGCATGTATAAAGTTATTTTCAATATGGCAGCCGTTTGAACTACAGAATCTTAACTGAGATTGTTTAGAACAATCAATCAAAAGGCCGCATAAGTTTGCGTTAAGTTCAATATATATAACACGGTATTTGTCGTCAGTATTTTATTTTATTGATTACATCGACATCCTAATAGTTTTCATATATAACTACCTACATTTTTAAATGTTATGTAACTTGTTTGTTTGAATATATGTGAAATGCACCTTTTACTAAATTTATAATATTTATTAGATACCCACTAAATATATTTATGTATTTTGTATTATCATCATAATTCATGGTGCTCAACACTAGAAACAGTAAAGTTTATGTGTACTGCAATTACGGTCTGTATGTTTAGTCCTTAGGCTCGAAGTAATTCAAGGACGTTTGCTAGACAAAAAAGTGGCACCTTACAAAACGACGTCTTGGGTGGATGGGTGGTCGGGTTCTTGAGTGAGTCATTTAGTGTATCAGTGAGTAAGTGAGTCGGTGATCGAGTCAGGCAGTTATTTAGTCAGTCATTTTTTCATTCAGTCAATATTTCAGGCAATTAATCAGCTAATCAATTAGCAAGTCACTGAGTAACTAGAAATGGCGCGGCAGAGGCCGACGGGTATCCCCGCGCCGCATAGATGTTATATTAAAAGGCAATTTTGGGTGGGCAAGGCGTATGTTTATGGGGCCACTGGGTGGATAATATGGACATGGATGGTCGAGATAGACCGTGTTGTCATATGAGATGTTCAGTATTAATATATAGTCAATTGGTGAATAAATGAAGAAGTCATGTTAAAACAAAATTTTGGGTGGGCGAGGTGTATGTGGGCGGGGCGCCCCATTGTTGGTAATTGGCCCATGCATAGTTCAGATTAACCGTTTTGTTGTAAGAGACTTTCATGATCAATTTGAAATAAATTGGTTTAGAAATGAAGAAGTTAATATAAAATAACCTAAAAAAATAAGTGAAAATCTCTTACCCGGCCCCTTCCCAACACCTATAACTTTCGACCCTGGGGTCAGATCATGTAAAGGGATGAGTATAGATTTCATACATAAATTTGCTTTAAATGTAAAGCAAATTAACATAGGCGCTTGCAATAATACAGTCTCTTTATTTCAACATTATGTGGGCAAGTAGGCAGGGTTATCTCCAGCGAGCACTTGATAAGTAAGTGGCATACTTGTGTACTGCTTACTCTGTAACAAGACTGCAATCTAATTGAACTCTAGAATACACACTAGCCTTTTGTTAAACACACAATAATATTTGAACTATACGTCATTTATTTGTATAAGTTTGATTTGTTTGAAAATGTTGTGAGCTTTTCTGGGGAGTTTACACTATTATCTTGAACAATCCTTTACACTGAATATGTTATTCCAGTGAAGGTTTAGGTTAAATGTAAACTGTTTGGGTTTACAGTCTGATATTGATGTTTATACATCTTCAGCCGACTTCCACATCAACCCCCGATCACTGTTGATTTAAGTGGTCCGTTCACAATCGACGCCGCAATATGCAGCAAGGCAACCTTACTTGTTTCCCTCACAGATAATTCATTTATACACCTGTGTGGAAAGGAGCAAGCGTGTGGTTACTTGTTTGCTAAGAAACATTCCAGTGGTTTCAGCAGAATTCGAACCAGGGACCTTCCGATTCCTAGAACAGCGTACTACAAACAGACCTTTGTTCCCACATAAACACAATCGTAAACATTAATTGTGTCCATAAAGTTCAATATATGTTTTCCGGTTGTAAATATACAAAAAATGGAACATGAGCTTCATTTAAAAAAAAATAGGAAAAAAATAGTATTCTATAATGCTTATCAGTTTGACCAAAAGCTATTAATTAAAGTTTTGTTACATTGTAATGAACAACAAACCTGTATCCACACGTCATCTTACGTGGCAATAATTTTAAATACACACTTTGTTCCGTTATTGTTAAATAAGTAAAACAGTTTAATAAATGATAACATTATAGTATCATTTCGAGTTTGATGGAACATGTTATTAAATTTCTTAAATTCCATGTGTCTTTCCAAACTATTGTATTATACAGAAAACTCCATATTACCTGCAATTGTCACCGCCCTCTGTTTAAAAAAGCAACTTAACACGTTTTATTGTTAAGGTCATTGAAGCAATTCAGAAAAATATTAAAACAAACTTTATTGTAAGAATCTGCATTACATTAAAAATCCTTATTACAAAATCTTTGATATAACACGTGTTTTCTAAATTTTATTAGCACATGTTTACAATATGGATCATTTTATAATAATTATATTTTTGATAATGCAAGGGCTATTTTATGTTGCATTAACATACTTTGGATCTTAGGATTCATTATACTTTCTCAAACCATTCTTCAATTGGAAACACTAAACTGTGTGTTCTTAGATTTTTCGGGCATTTATAATGTTTAAACATGCGATCATTTTACATGTTGTTCAAACGGTTTAACTTATAAACAAGTAATAAAAATAGACATATCAGCAATTTGTTATTCTTTGTTTTAACCCTATTTTTGTATATTATACACATTACACAGTATTAACAGAGTAATTAAAATACGTTTCTCTCGCAATAATTGTTGGAAATTGGAATATATACAATTATTAACTGTATACACACTGTATTGCATTTAAGTACAGGTTGTGAAGCCACTGTCTAAATATACCTTAAAGGGACATGCGTGTGTATGACACGAATGTTGCAACATTCCAATTTTATCTAAAGAGTCCTGTTGTCAAGACCACCAAAATAATCATTTGCGAAAGTTAAAAAGGGCGGCGTATATGATCCCTCTAGCAGAAATTCGCTTTAAGTTACATGCGAACAATAATTCGACAGACAAAAGAAGGTACTGACAAACGGACACAAGCAAATTAATATGACTCCCACCACCCTTACACAGTGGGGACTTAAACCGGCTTAAAGAAGTGGTATATATGATTTGAGATCGTATTAACAGCTCAATTCATAAAAGTTTCAAGCTGTATTTGCTTATTAATAATTCAAATGTGACTCAGTGTAAGAAATACAAGGATATCAACACATAGTTGTAGTGTGAATTATTGTCAAAAGGGTAAAATGTATGTATGATAATTACTGAGGAATACATTTTAAATACCACCCATTTTATGGCACTGTTGCAGATCAAATCAAACTGACAATATTAATATGTATTTAACGTTAGGGAACCGATTTTAAATCATTATTCTATTCACAAATTTATGTGGTTATTCATGTTTTGAGAGACATTTAAACGTATAGAAAATTCAGTATTAAAACTGAAGTAATTATTTTATTGTGACATTGTTTACATGAAAACAATAAACACTTACATAGGCTTTATCTTTCTTATTTGCCCTGTTAAACCAGTTTGTATACACAACAGAAGACATACTTCTATATGCAACGTATTTTCTACTTCCGCAAACTGCAAATGTGAATAGTATAAGTCAAATACAGGCATTATTATCCCTTTTTAAACACAGACAGAATGCGATGTGGAGTGTGTGTAAAACGGAAGACATTTTAATAAAACGTGTTCGGAATAAATTAATCATGTGAAAGTTATACAAGTTTGTTTTCATGTAGCTATTTATTGGATACCATGATAATGGTAGTTGTGGTTTAATAAATAAGTGTTCAATCTTGAAGTTGGAGTGCAGTCTTTGCCTGCGTGTATATTGTATTAGATACTCCTGTGTTGAATTGCGCTATAGCAAGAAGAAGTTTGAGATATTGATGTAAACAATTAAGCATGCGC